>NC_066617.1:377136574-377369765 GCF_025201925.1 Gopherus flavomarginatus
CCTACTATGATTCACTGAAGCTTGAAAGAGAATGTGACCAGCTGATATGATACTGGCCTCCATCCTGTTCCTGTACTTTTCCACGAACTGTGTGGGAAGGACTTTTGTTTGGAAAAAGGATGTTTAACTCCACATGGCAAAAGCTATAAAAGAGAGAAGAGACATTTTAATGTGGCCTCATTCCCCCCACAACTCAACATCTGGAAACACGTTCAGAACAAGGTGTCATAAACAGATAGTTCAGGGTTAATGCCTCTTTTTACCCTGTAAAGGGGTTAAGAAGTTCACCTAGACTAGCTGACACTTTGACCAGAGGAACCAACGGGGGAACAAGATGTTTCAAAAGGAAAGAGGGAAGTTTCCTTTGTTTAGTCAGTTCAGTTTTCAGCTGGAGTGAAAAAGATCAAGGAACCAGCCTCTTATCAGAGTAGTAAGCTTTAGAAAGGAATAAATAAGTTTATGTTTATTTCTTTGTAACCTGTCTTGTGCAATTAGAGAAGAATCAAATTAGGTATTTGTGTATTTTCATTGGTGTAATTAAGTTTTTGCCCAGGGAAACATCCTCTGTGTTGGAATCTGATGTCTGTGAGAGTAGCTAGTATGCTAATCTCTCCCAGAGGGTTTTCTTCTACCTTTCTTTTCTTTAATTAAAAGCCTTTTTTTAAAATAACCGGATTGATTTTTTCTTGTTTTTAGATCCAAGGGGGGTTGGATCTGGATCCACCAGGAGTTGGTGGGAGAAAGGAAAGGGGATGGTTAATTTATTTAATTATTAATTATTTAATTAATTTCTCCTTGTTTTAAGATCCAAGGGTGAAGTCTCTCAAGGCTACCCAGGGAAAGGAGTGCTTGGGGGTGGTGGCAGCCAGACCAGATCTAAGCTGTTAATTGAGCTTAGAGCTTCTCATGCAGGTCTCCCACACCTATACCCTAAAGTTCAGAGTGGGGAAGGAACCTTCACACAAGGACTGAACTGTGGATGTGATTCCAGGCTGAACGGGCTTGTGTCCTGTATATAGAAGACTGGTGGGCTATTTGTACCATCAGGGTCACACACTGCTTGGCTCAAATCCTATCTAGTGTATAGAAGTTAGACTGTGATTTTGTTTATTTTTAGGTAACCAACTTTGATCTGTACATTATAACTTTTAATCACTTAAAATCTATCTTTCTGTAGTTAATAAATCTGTTTTATTATTGGCAATATATAAGCATGGCAACACACAACACTAAGAGCTTTTCAAGTCTTTGACGAGGAAAGACACAATCAATTGTTTGTTGCCAGGGAAAAGTATTATATTACTGCTATAGCTATCAAGATGCTCATCAATGAATTGCCTGCTCGATCTGCTCACAAGTATGCGTGTCGTGCTTTGGACTTTAGAGTCACTCCAGAATAGACAAGAAGAGATAGCATGAGAACATCATTGTTGAATCGAAAGACTAAACACAAACACCTAATACATTGTGTTGTTTTAAATGCAAAAGGGAATTATGCTCAGCAAAAGGGAATTATGCTCCCCAGGGGCTGGCATATTATCCGCTCCCCATTGAGAGAGGGGTGGACTGGATGAAAAAATTACATTGGTCAGGCGTTTTACCAGGGCAAGACAGTATAGCTTTGGGGTCCTAGGCTGGGGAGCTGAGTGGAACTGGCTGGAGTTTCTCTATTGTTAGTTCATGAGTGGCTATTGAAAGCATTCATGTAACTGCAGCTGGGTGCATCCCTGGCTGTGTCTGGCTGTGTAAGTGCAAGTTGTGGAGAAGATTGAAGCTTGTCAAAGCCTCACAGTATGAGAGGGGCCCAGATTGGAATGCCAGAAGGGTCTGCATTACCCGAGGTTGAGGTTGAACCCTTGAGAAATCCATCACTCCAACCCAAGGAATAGGCCCTACTAAACTATGAGTCTACTTTCCTTTTATCATGCACTCAGTTACCGATGGAGAAGCCACGGCAATGATAGGGAAGTCAGGACTCCTGGATTCTATCTGTCATTCTCTGAATGATCTTGGCCAAGTCACATCTCCCTGTGCCTCAGTTTATTTATCTGTACAATGGGGATATGTTCATAGAGACTTTCTTTGCTAGGTCTTTTGAAGATCCTTCAATGGAAGGTGCTACGCAGTATGACAATAGTTGCTGATGAGAATGACTGATCACTGATTTCCTAGTGACAGCCCCATGTGTCTGATGAATGTGTTTGTGTCTCCACACAGGCATCTTTCTCTAGATATCTCTGTCTACTATCTACCCATCCACCCTGGGCATTAACAGGGTATCAGACCCTATGGAGAGCTAGGCATTATCCCTAGTTTTCTTACTAATCAACTATAATTTTTAAATATCACAAATACACAGAACAGTCATTTCATTTCTGACTCAGCACAGGAAAATGGATGGATACTCCACTCATTTTGCCCTGGCCAGGAGAATTTGTTCTGTCTTATCTCAATTCTTAAAAACCCATATGCTTTGCACTGGAGAAATACCCCCAATTCGCCAGATAAGCAGGCAGAGAGTTCAGCTTTGGGAATCCAAGCGCCTTCCAGCCGGGGCAGTGCTGGAAAGTCTGACTCATCTTGGAACATTAGATTTCAATTTCACCTGGGAGGGACTGGGAGGAATTGAACTGAAAGGGGAAGAACAAACCAATGAAAATGCTAATCCAGTCTCTAGCCTGCCTACAGGGCAGTGTTCTACCACTGCAGCTCTGGGAGGAGGGCAAGACCTCTGTCCCCAGGACAGGCCCCTGGCTGCCACCTATCCACAGGAACATTCTGTTGGTGTTGCTTTTACTCAATCTGTTCCCCAAAAGTGACCCCAGTGACTGTGATGTGTTGGCATGTTTCTGAGTGGGAGCGGAAGTAGAGTCCTCGAGTTCACACCTCACAGGAGCCGGGAGCTCACATATTCCAGCTAGTTCTGAAAACCTCAGAATCACCTTGAGAGGACGGCGAAGGCTCCCTTTTTCAGCCTTTCCTCTGACCTCCCCCCCAACAAACAGTCTCTGCCAGAATGGGAATCCATTTCCCTCTTGGTGTGACAGAAAGACTGATTATGGCAGGAAAGTCAGGACTCCTGGGTTCTATCTGTCATCCTGCCCTCTCCCCGGTCTCAGTTTACCTATCTGTATGATGGGGATATGTTCATAGTGACTTTCCTTTACTAGGTGTTTTGACCATACTTCAATGAAAGGTTCTGCACAATATGGTCATAGTTACTGATGAGATTTACTGCTCTCTGATCCCTAAGCGACAGACCTGTGTGCCTGCAACAACTGCTTGTGCCTCCACTTGGGCATCTTTCTCCAGATCTCCCTGTCTGCTATCTATCCAGCCACAGAATCATAGAATATCAGGGTGAGAAGGGACCTCAGGAGGTTCTAGTCCAACCCCCTACTCAAAGCAGGACCAGTTCCAACTAAATCATCCCAGCCAGGGCTCTGTCAAGCCGGGCCTTAAAAACCTCTAAGGAAGGAGATTCCACGACCTCCCTAGGGAACTCATTCCAGTGCTTCACCACCCTCCTAGTGAAATAGTGTTTCCTAATATCCAACCTAGACCTCCGCCACTGCAACTTGAGACCATTGCTCTTTGTTCTGTCATCTGCCACCACTGAGAACAGTCTAGATTCATCCTCTTTGGAACCCCCTTTCAGGTAGTTGAAAGCAGCTATCAAATCCCCCCTCACTCTTATCTTCTGCAGACTAACAATCCCAGTTCCCTCAGCCTCTCCTCATGTCATGTGCCCCAGCCCCTTATCTTTTCTGTTGCCCTCCACTGGACTTTTTCCAATTTTTCCACATCCTTCTTGTAGTGTGGGACCCAAAACTGGACACAGTGCTCCAGATGAGGCCTCACCAGTGTCAAATAGAGGGGAATGATCACATCCCTCAATCTGCTGGCAATGCCCCTACTTATACACCCCAAAATGCCTTTAGCCTTCTTGGCAACAAGGGCACACTGTAGACCCATCCTGGGCATTTACAGAGTATCAGACCCTATGGAGACTTAGGTATTAACCTTAGTTTTCTTAGTAATCAAATATATATATTTTTAAATGTACACAAATACACAGAGCAGCCAATTCCTCTCTGACTCAGCAGAGAGGCCAAGAGTTCTCATCTCCCTTTGGGAAGGTCCATTAATTACTGTTTACTCCTAATACTGGATAAAAAATGCAGAAGCGCAGACATGGAAAGATACATTAGCTAAAGTGTCTCTAGTCTCCAGCCTGTTTACATCCAGATGCCACTTCTCTAGAGGCTGAGTGAACCACCCTGGGGTTTCACAGAGCTTTATTATAACTGGAGCACACACCTGTGTCGGCTCTCAGGGTGGGATGCTGCTGCATTTGCTGGGGTGAGAGAGGTGTGGGACACGGCTTCCTGAGGGGGATTCCAAGGGACGACACTTCCTTCTCAGGATTCACAGGTACCCATCTCCCGCTGAGGAGATCATCTGCTGGACAAAACCAATGCAACTTGGGTGTGGTGGGATAGAGAATAAGTCTGAGGTCCTTTCCTCTTTGCACAGCCATTAAATGTGCAAGGGCCTTTGCCACAGGTGATGTTTGCTTCAGTAGCATAGGCAAAAATGTCACTCTTTGCTGTGGCCCCCCGCCCGCCCTCATAGGCTAATGGCCACAAATCCCAAGATGACTGCATTTCAGTGGCACAGTGGATCCTTCAGGACGAAAGGTGTCAGTAGATGGGTAATAGAAGGCTAAATTCTGAGGCCATGGCCTGTAATTTGCTCAGATTTCACTTAGGCAAAACTCCCTTTGGAGAGTAACTGAGTAAAGAGCTCAGGAGCCAGCTGTGTGTTAATGCACAAAGACCGTCACCTCCTCCTCTTGCATTTCAGGGCTCTAGCTGGTAAGGGGGTGCAGGGGGGATGGCTGTTCCCTGACTTTTATCTGTTGGAAAGCATGGAGGTGCTTGGGCTCCCCACTCCTCTAAGAATTTTTCAACATGGGTAAGACATATTTTCTCCTAGCTTCATTTGAGAAGTTGGCTGAACTTTTTATACTTTAAAAAAACAATTGAGCTGGAAGCAGACACCCAGTATGAGAAATTTCAGTCCAAACACTCAAAGTTTGGCAAACATATAAACTGAAAATGAGGTCTCCTAATTTAAAGTTTCAGATAGTCTCAATCCATTTGTGAATAATATTCATCTAAGCTCTTTGCTTCAACAATGTATGTGGCAAGGAGTCCCACTGGCAAATAATGTAAACAATTTTATTTTCTCAGTGTTATATGTTCAGACTTTCAATGTAATTGAATGTTCCCTGGTTCATGTGTTCTGAGATGAAGTAAATTTAAATGCCTGATCTTCTTGCCTTAAAGATAAATTCATAAGCTTTAAGGCCAGAAGGGACAATCAGGGCCGGCGCATCCATTTAGGTGACCTAGGCGGTCGCCGAGGGTGTCAGAATTTGAGAGGGTGGCAGACTTGTCTTGTGGACCTTCTACAGGTGTGCCTGTGGATGGTCCGCTGGTCCCGCGGCTCCGGTGGATCATCCAGAGGCACACCTGCGACAGGTCCACCGGAGCCGCGGGACCAGCGGACCCTCCGCAGGAACGCCTGCGAGAGGTCCACCGGAGCCGCTGGACCAGAGAGCTGGCCCTGCGCCTAGGGCGCCAAAAACCCTGGTCCAGCTCCTGGGGACAATTAGATCTTCCAATCTGACTTCCTGGATAACACAGGCCATTACATTTCATCCAGTTACCCCTGTATTGAGCTCCATAACTTGTGTTTTACTAAGACCCGGTCTACACTAAGATTTTACATCATAGAATCATAGACTCAAAGGGTCAAGGACCACAAGGGTTATCTAGTCTAACCCCCTCCCAAGAAGCAGGATTTGTTGTGTCTAAACTTTCCCATGCAGAGGATGATACCATCTCCTTTGGAAAACCTCCAGCAGAGCAGCTTCCACAGCCTCCCAGAGTGTCTCTTCCATTGTCTTCCTGTTCTTACAGTTAGGAAGCTTTTCCTGAAATTTCATCTAAATCTGCTATGCTGAAGTTTGAACCCATTGCCTCCTGTCCTGCCCTCCTTGGCAAGGGGGAACAACTTTTCTTCATGGGTTTTTTTTTATGGCAGCCTTTCCATTATCTAAATACCAATGTCATGTCACCCCTCAGTCTGCTCTTTTCCAAAGTAAACATGGTCTGTTCCTTCAGCCTTAGCTCGTATGGCTTGTATTCCACCCTTGGATCACAGTTGTCTCTCACCTCTGAATGCTTTCCAGTTCCTCTGCCTCCTTCCTTTACATTGGTGACCCAAACAGTATTCTAGCTGAGTCCTAACCAGCATCGAACGGAGCAGTACTATCACCTCTCATGACCTGTATGCTATGCCTGTGTTAATGCAACCCAAAATTGCATTTGCTTTTTTTGCAATAGCAAAACCATCCACACCTCTGAGAGAATGTAGTTATACCAACCTTATCGCAGTGTAGATAGCATGAGGTTGACAGAAGAATTCTTCCATCGACCTCGCTACCACCTCTTGGGGAGGTGAATTAAGTATGCTGACAGAGGAACCACTGCCGTCAGTCAAAGTAGCGTCTACACTTCAGCGCTAAGGTGGTGCCACTGAGGCATTTTTAGTATTGACAAGCCCTCAAGGCTATCTTCCAGAGAAGCATCCGGTCTAGATCTGGAGAAGTGCAGAATTGGAGAATCCACCACTTCCCTTAATTGTTTGTTCCAACAGTTAATCACCCTCAGTCCTAAGCATTTGGCTCTTATTTCCAACTGAAATTTGTCTGGCTTCAGCTTCCAGCCATTGGGCCTTGCTCTGCCTTTCTCCGCTAGATTAAATAGCCTGGTATTACCCACAGTTTTCTTCCTATGAAAGTCTCCGCTTCATCATCTTTTTGATAAGATAAATAGATGAAGCTCTTTAAGTCTCTCTCTCTGTCTGACATTTTCTCCAGTCTCGAATCATTTTTGTGGTTCTTTTCTGCAGCATCTCCAATTTTTCAACCTCCTTTTTTAAATGTGGGCCCAGGACTGGATGCAATTGATTTCTCCAATGCCATGTTCAAAAGTAAAATTATCCCCCTGCTCCAACTCCCCACTCCTCTGTTTATGAATCTATGGAACACATCAGCCATTTTGGCCAGAGCATCACACTGGAAGCTCACAATGTGTTGGTTTTCCACTATTACCACAAAATCCTTTTCCGGGTCCCTGCATTCCATAATACAGTGCCCTAGTCTGTGGAGTGGGCCTGCATTCCCTGTTCTGAGATGATCACTTTGCATTTAACAGTATTAAAACATTTTGTTTGCATGGAACCAGCTCACCATATGCTCCAGATCAAGCATATGCCTGTCCTGGCCTAATAATTTTAACCATTCTGCCAACCTTTGGGTTTTCTGCTAATTTTATCTGCAATAATTTTCTATTAGTTTCCAAATAAATGATGAAAATATTGAATAGCAACTGGTCTAGAACTGATCTATCCAGAAGATAAGAACATAAGAACTGCCATACGGTGTCATACCAAAGGTCCATCTACCCCAGTCTCCTGTCTTTCCACAGTGGCCAATGCCAGGTGTCCCAGAAGGAATGAGCAGAACAGGGAATCATCAAGTGATCCATCCCCTGTGGCCCATCCCCAGCATCTGCAAACAGAGGATAGGGACACCATCCCTGCCCATCTAGGCTCATGGCCATTGATGGACCTATCCTCCATCAGCTTATCTACTTCTTTTTTGAACCCTGTTATAGTCTTCTCCTTCACAGCATCTTCTGGTAAGAAGGTCCCAAGGCTGACTGTTCATTGTGTGAAAAAAAAATCTTCCTTTTATTTGTTTTAAACCTGTTGCCTATTACTTTAATTTGGTTACCCCTTGTTCTTGTGTTATCAGAAGGAGTAAATAACACTTCCTGATTTACTTTCTCCATAGCAGTCATGATTTTATAGACCTCAATCACATCTCACCTTTAGTTGTCTGTTTTCTAAGCTGAAAAATCCCACTCTTATTAATCTCTCCTCACATGGTAGCCTTTTCATAACCCTAATCACTTTTGGTGCCCTTTTCTGAACCTTTTCCAATTCCAATATATCTTTTTTCAATATGAGGTGACAACGTCTTTCTGAAAATCTAAGTACACTATATCCACTGGATTCTCCTTGTCTCCATGTTTGTTGACCCCCCAAATAATTCTAGTAGATTGGTGAAGCATGATTTCCCTTTACAAAAATCGTGTTGACTCTTCCCCAACAAATGATGTTGATCTATGTCTGAAAATTTTCTTCTTTACTAAAGTTTCAAACAGTTTTCCTGGTACTGAAGTCAGGCTTACCGACCTGTAATTGCCATGGTCACTTCTGGAGCCCTTTGTAAAAATTAGCGTCACATTAGTTAGAGACCAGTCATTTGATACAGAAGCTGATCTACAGACTACACTTAGTAGTTCTGCAATTTCACATTTGAGTTCCTTCAGAATTCTTGGATGAATACCCTCTGGTACTGGTGATTTATTACTGTTTAATGTATCAATTTGTTCCCAAACCTCTTCTAATGACACCTCAGTCTGTGACAGTTCCTTAGATTTGTAACGTAAAAAGAATGGCTCAGGTTTGAGAATCTCCCTCATATCCTCAACCATAAAGATTGAAATAAAAATTAATTTAGTTTCTCCACAATGACCTTATTGTCCTTGAATGCTCGTTTACCATCTCAATCGTCCACTGTTTATTTAACAGGCTTCTTGTTTCTGATGTACGTAAAGATATCATTGCTATTACTTTTTGAGTCCTTGGCTAGTTGGTCTTCAAATTCTTTTTTGGCCTTCCTAATTATATTTTTACATTTCATTTTCAGGATTTATGCTCCTTTCTATTTTCTTCACTAGGATTAAACTTTCACTTTGTAAAGGATGCCTTTTTGTCTCTCACTGCTTCTTTTACATTGTTTTTAGCCAAAGTGGCATATTTTTTGGTTCTCTTACTATGATTTCTAATTTGGGGTATACATTTAAACTGAACCTCTCATTGTTTCTATAAAAAAATTCCATGTTGCTGGCAGGGATTTCAGTTTTGGCACTGTACTTTTTATTTCTGTGGAACTAACTTGCTCATTTTTTTGTAGTACTCCTTTCTGAAATTAAATGCTACAGTATTCAGCTGCTATGGTGTTTTCCCTGCCACAGGGATGTTAAATTTAATAATATTATTGTCATTATTACAAAGTGGTCCAGCTATATTCACCTCATGTGTCACATCCTGTGCTCCACTTAGGACTAAATAAAGAATTGCATCCTCTTGTGGGTTCCAGGACTACATGCTCCAAGAAGCAGTCATTTATGGTTCAAGAAATACCCCATTATTATTGAATTTTTTATCTTATAGCCTCTCTAATCTCCCTGAGCATTTCACAATCACTATCACCATCCTGGTCAGATGGTCGGTACCATATCCTTATTTATATATTCTTATTATTAAAGTATGGAATTACTATCCCTAGAGAAAAATACAACGAACAGTACTTGTTGCACCTTATAGATTAACAAATTAATTTTGGCATAAGCTTTCCTTGGCTAAAACCCACTTCATCAGATGCATGGAGTGGAAAATACGGCGGGAAGATATATATAGCAGTACATGAAAATATGCTATATATATCTTCCTACTGTATTTTCCACTCCATGCATCTGATGAAGTGGGTTTTAGCCCATGAAAGCTTATGCCCAAATAAATCTGTTAATCTATAAGGTGCCACATGGACTCCTCATTGTTTTTGCTGACACAGACTAACACGGCTGCCACTCTGACACCTATCCCTAGAGATTGTATAGTACAGTTTGGTTCATGGAAGGTTTTTACTTCATTTGCTTCTACGCTTTCTTTCACATCTAGCACCACTCCCCCACCAGCATGACCTGTTCTATCCTTCTGATAGATTTTGTGCCCTGGTATTATTGTGTCCCATTTACTATCCTCATTCCACCAGATTTCTGTGACGCCTTTTATAGCAATATCCTCATTTAATACAAGATGCTGTAGTTTACTCATCTTATTATTTAGACTTCTAAAATTGATACATAAGCACTTTATAAAAGTATCACTTTTTAACTGTTTGCCATTACATGAAGTAATTCAATGGTCCTGTTTTTCATTTGACTTTCTCATCAGATCCCACCTGTATTTTATCATTTTCCATCCTCTCCTACCTACTATGACATAGAGAATCTCCATTAATAGATCCTCCCCTAAGAGATGTCTCTGTCCAAAACACGTGTTCCTGCGCACCTGTCGGCTTTCCCCCAGCCCTTATTTTTAAAACTGCTCTAAATTGGCAGTTAACACTCAAGAAAGAGAACTTGGATTCATTGTCGATAGTTCTCTGAAAACATCCACTCAATGTGCAACAGCAGTGAAAAAACCGAGCAGAATGTTGGGCATCATTAAAGAAACTGAGGAACCACCTGATCAGCAAACTATACAGCAAACAGGAAAACATCAAAAAAGAGCTCTCCAACCTGGAGACTCTCATTAATAACCAAACTTCCATACAAATGGACTTCAGTAAAATAAGACAGGAGATCTACATTACTCACTTCACCTCTCTACAAAGGAAAAAGGACTGTAAGCTGTCTAAACTCCTACCTGCCTCATGGGGCCACAACCGTGGTACCTCTAACCCACCCAGCAATATCGTCAATCTATCCAATTACACACTCGGCCCAGAAGAAAAGTCTGTCCTATCTCAGGGACTCTCTTTCTGCCCTGCCACCCCCACCAACATGATACAGTTCTGCGGCTATCTGGAAGCCTACTTTTGCCATCTCCGACTCAAAGAATACTTTCAGGACAACACTGAACAGCGCACTGATACACAGGTACCCTCCTACCAACAGCATAAGAAGAAGAACTCCACGTGGACTCCTCCTGAGGGTCGAAATGACAGTCTAGACCTACACATTGAATGCTTCCACCGACGTGCACAGACAGAAATTGTGGAAAAACAACATCACTTGCCTCATAACCTAAGTCGTGCAGAACGCAATGCCATCCACAGCCTCAGAAACCACCCTGACATTATCATCAAAGAGGCTGATAAAGGAGGTGCTGTTGTCATCATGAACAGGTCTGACTACCAAAAGGAGGCTGCCAGACAACTCCCCAATATCAGATTCTACAGGCCACTTCCCTCAGATCCCACTGAGGAATACACTAAGAAACTGCACCATCTACTCAGGACACTCCCTACACTAACACCGGAACAAATCAACATATCCTTAGAGCCCCGACCAGGATTATTCTATCTACTACCCAAGATCCACAAACCTGGAAATCCTGGAAGCTCCATCATCTCGGGCATTGGCAGTCTCACTGAAGGACTATCTGGATATGTGGACTTTCTACTCAGACCCTAAGCCACCAGCACTCCCAGCTATCTCTGTGATACCACTGATTTCCTGAGGAAACTACAGTGCATGAGTGATCTTTCAGAAAACACCATCCTAGCCACCATGGATGTAGAGGCTCTCTACACAAACATCCCACACACAGATGGAATACAAGCTGTCAGGAACAGTATCCCTGATGATGCCAAAGCACAACTGGCTGCTGAGCTCTGTGCCTTTATCCTCACACACAACTATTTCAATTTTGATAGCAATATATATCTCCAGATCATTGGCACCGCTATGGGCACCCTCATGGCCCCACAATATGCCAATATTTTGATGGTTGACCTGGAACAACGGTTCCTCAGCTCTTGTCCACTCACGCCCTTTCTCTACCTATGCTACATTGATGACATCTTCATCATCTGGACCCATGAGAAGGAGACTCTGGAAAAATTCCATCACGATTTCAACAGCTTCCACCCCACCATCAACCTCAGCCTGGACCGATGTACACGGGAGGTCCACTTCCTAGACACCACGGTGCAAAGTATAGGGTGGTGTTAATGTGATTGTCACATTAACACCACCCTATACTGAAAACCTACTGACCACTATGCCTACCTTCATGCCTCCAGCTTCCATCCCGGGCACATCACACGATCCATTGTCTAGAGCCAAGCACGAGGTACAACTGCATCTGCTCTAACCCCTCAGACAGAGACCAACACCTACAAAATCTCCACTAAGCATTCTCAAAAATACAATACCCACAAGAGGAAATAAGGAAACAGATCAACAGATCCAGACGTGTACCCAGAAGCCTCCTACTGCAAGATAAACCCAAGAAAGAAACGAACAGGACTCCACTGGCCATCACATACAGTCCCCAGCTAAAACCCCTCCAATGCATCATCAGGGATTTACAACTCATCCTGGACAATGATCTCTCACTTTCCCAGGCCTTGAGTGGCAGGCCAGTCCTCGCTCACAGACAACCTGCCAACCTGAAACATATTCTCACCAGTAACTGCACACTGCACCATAGTAACTCTAGCTCAGGAACCAATCCATGCAACAAATCTTGATGCCAACTCTGCCCACATATCTACACCAGCAACACCATCACAGGACCTAACCAGGTCAGCCACACCATCACTGGTTCATTCACCTGCACGTCCACCAATGTAATATACGCCATCATGTGCCAGCAATGCCCCTCTGCTGTGTACATCCGCCAAACTCGACAGTCTCTACGGAAAAGGATCAATGGACACAAATCAGATAATAGGAATGGCAATATACAAAAACCTGTAGGAGAACACTTCAAACTCCCTGGCCACACTATAGCAGACCTTAAGGTGGCCATCCTGCAGCAAAAAGACTTCAGGACCAGACTTCAAAGAGAAACTGCTGAGCTTCAGTTCATCTGCAAATTTGACACCATCAGCTCAGGATTAAACAGAGACCTTGAATGGCTTACCAACTACAAAACCAGTTTCTCCTCCCTTGGTTTTCACACCTCAACTGCTAGAACAGGGCCTCATCCTCTCTGATTGAACTAACCTCGTTATCTCTAGCTTGCTTGCTTATATATACCTGCCCCTGAAAATTTCCACTACATGCATCTAACGAAGCGGGTATTCACCTACGAAAGCTCATGCTCCAAAATGTCTGTTAGTCTATAAGGTGACACAGGATTCTTTGCTGCTTTTACAGATCCAGACTAACACGGCTACCCCTCTGATACTGAAAATAGGGATAGATAATGAGGCAGAAAATATCATATTCCCTCTATATAAATCAATAGTACGCCTACATCTTGAATACTGCATGCAGATATGGCCGCACCAGCTAAAAAAAGATATACTGGAATTGGAAAAGATTCAGAAAAGGGCAACAAAATGATTAGGGGTATGGAACAGCTTCCATATGAGGAAAGATTAATAAGACTGGGACTTTTCAGCATTAAAAAAAGATGACTAAGGAGGGATACGATTGAGGTCTATAAAATCATAAATCATCTGGAGAAAGTAAAGAGAGAAGTGTTATTTACTCCTTCTCATATCACAAGAACTATGGGTCACCAAATGAAATTAATAGGCAGTGGGTTTAAAACAAACAAGAGGAAGTATTTTTTCACACAACAGTCAGTCAGTCTGTGGAATTCTTTGCCAGAGGATGTTGAGAAGACCAAGACTATAACAGAGTTCAGAAAAGAACTACAAAAGTTCAAGGAGGATAGGTCCATCAATGGCTATTAGCCAGGACGGGCAGGATGGTGTCTCTAGCCTCTGTTTGCCAGAAGCTGGGAATGAGTGACAGGGGATGGATCACATGCTGATTACCTGTTCTGTTCATTCCCTGTGGGTCACCTCATATTATCACTATCAGAAGACAGCATAGTGGGCTAGATGGACCCTTGATCTGACCCAATATGGATGTTCTTATATTCTTATTTTCTTATGTTCTCTACGATCTTTTTAATTTTAAGCACCAGCAATTTTGGTTCCATTTCGGTTTAGGTGGAGCCCATCCTTCCTGTACAGGATCCCCCTTTCCCAAAAGTTTCCTCACTTCCTAATAAATCTAAACCCCTCCTCCCTACACCATCATTTCATCCACAAATTGAGATCCTGAAATTCTGCCTGTCTAATGGGCCCCATGCGTGGAACTGGAAGCTTTTCAGAGAATGCTACCATGGAGGTCTTGGACTTCAATCTCTTACATAACAGCCTGAATTTGGCATCAGGACCTCTCTCCTTTCCTTTCCCATGTTGTTGGTACCTACATGTACCACGATCACCTCCCCAGCACTACACATAAGTCTATCTAGATGTCTAGTGAGATCCACAACTTTCTGGAGACTGTTTAGTTTAGAGAAGAGACAACTATATGATAGAGGAAAACAAAATGAAGAATATAATGGATTACATTCAAATGAACAGAGAACAGCTCCCAACCAGTAATATCTCTGGAACTTTGCACTTCAAAAAGGCTTATTCCACAATGCTGAGGCAAATTATCAGCGAAACTGATTGAGAGAAAAATTTTCAACAGAAAAATGGGAATGAAAATTTGGAGTTATTTAAGAAGAGTTTATTAGGTAGCTAAAAAGCCATTATTTTACAGCCAAGCAAGTGGACAACTTTGGCTAAAAACATGGTTCAGTGGCAAAGTGAAGGTAGCCATGGGGGTGGGGGGAACAAAAGCAATATATTGCAAATGAGAGAAGAAGGGGGAAATAGCAAGCAATACAAATTGGAAGTTATGAAAATTGACGTTAAAGACCACAGGGAAAAATCCATGCTTGGCAGGGCTAAGGATGACAAAAAGGTGGTTATTTAATAAATTTATAAGAAAAGAAAACCTAGAAAAGGTTTAGGCCAATTCCTAGTGGGAGAAAGGAAACGTGTTAATGCTGAAATTCCAAGCCCAGCTATGCGTTTTCACAGTCAGGAACTATCTGAGGATTAACTAAATTTCAGTTAATAACAGTCAGGATTAATTGAATTTCAAATTTGTGTGATGGCATTGCAAAATTCAGGGACCCTTTCAGAAGCGATGGGATGTGTGTGTGTGTGTGTATCTTTTTTAATATATGGTCTGGATCTGGTAACCCTGTCTTGATCCATTGCTATTCACACTTTCCTTAGTTATCACATTTCAGACATTTTCCCTCTCACAGTTCAGCTTTGATAACAGAACATTTCCAACCTAAAAAGCACTGATTTTTATTTGCCTGTTGGTAAAAATCTAGCCCCATTTAGTTTTAAGGGAACTTTACCTATTTTAAGGTGTTAACTTTTAGTCTAGAATACTCTTATTTTGATTATTACAGACTGTGAAGTATTCTCTCTGTTTTTGTGTGTTTCAGTGACTTATAAGTGGACAGTGTGAATCAAGTACATGCACTTTGAATTAATAGAAGGTGCCCATACTACTCTAAATTGAAACAACTTGATCTTGTTCTCTACTGCCTTGCAATGGGTATAGTCATTTGCACCTGTGCTAAGTGGGTGTAAAGCACAACCAATCTATTTGGTAGCAGTAGTAGCACAGATGCAAATAACTACAGAGTGCCAGGCAGTGGAGGGTCAGGCCCCATGAGTGCATAGCCCCTCCTGCCACTCAAGCAATTAGTCCTGTTGGCCAGTTATACGCATTTCTGTATTGATTTTTTTATTTTTTTTTACTTTGAGCTAGAGGTAACCTGAGCTTCTTAACCCTTTACAGATAAAAGGATTTTGTGCCTCTGGCCAGGAGGGATTTTATAGTACTGTATACAGAAATGTGGTTACTCTTCCCTTTATAGTTATGGCAAATGTATCGTTCTTAATGTATGATTCTTTAATGTCTAACATAGGAGTTATGTGCTTCATAACCCTTTGCTGCTTGTGTAATTCCGTCTCAAATAAATTGTATGCAAGTTAATTACTGTGGACTTTTTTCACTGGTAGGACAGTAATCTGCTCCATTGGGAGCCATTAAAGATCCATTAAGGGGCAGTAGCTCCCTGGTGCCAACACTTCGTACAAGATTTATTGCAATTGTATAACAGTGACAACAACAGTGATAACAATAGTCATATTCAGTCATGCAGCATCACATCGTGTTCTCGTCCCATGATGGTGTGACAGCTGCTAGACACCTAATGAAGGGATATTTCTCAAATTCTAGTGGGGCAAGCCACAGGAGGACGGGAAGAGCAGATAAAAACTTTTTTTCCTCAAGGGAGCCTGCTCCTTTTATAAATAAAAAAGGAAAGAAAAGTCTTTAAAAGTGATAAGTGGACATCCATGAATTTGGCTGATTTCTCCAAGTGTCGTCAGCCAGCCCTCTTGGCTTTGAACAATCTTAACTTCTGTTTGACCAAAGCATTTTCCAGAAAAGCATCCAGGGCTAGATTCACAAAGGCACTTAGGTAAATACTGAATTTAGGCACTGCGGCCTTTCTCAAACCCCAGCTCATCTCCTGCCTGACCCTGCAGCGGCCTGTGTTTCCACCAGTAGCCTGCAAAACGCAACCTGAGTTCTGACACTGCTCCACAGCTAACAAGCCGCTCAGTCTTAGCTTAGGCCTCAAATCTGGTGGGATGCTCCAGTGAGTTGTTCCCTGCCCATCTCCACAGAAGGCTTGATCTGTTAGGCATTCTCAGACCATGCCTCCTAGATGGGGCCTTGCAGATCAGGAATGTGTGTGTTTGCACATGTCTCCGTATGTGTGTGTGTGTGTGCGTGCATGTGTCGGTTGATGTGTGTGTGTGCACATGGGACTTTATGTGTGTTTGCACGTGTATCCGTGTTTGTGCAACTCCAGAATATCCCATAGCCCAGTGGTTTAGCACTCCCACTTGTAATGTGAGAAACTCAGATTCAAATCCCTGCTCCAATGAAAGTTTATTTGTACAAAGTGGAACAGCTCCAGTCAGCCAGACTGAGTGCCCTACCCAGAATAACCATTTGTCTGAAGTCCAGGGCACTCACATGGGATATGGGAGACCTTTGTTTAAGTCCTTTCTCCAAATCAGGTAGAGCAGAGATTTTGAATTGGGTCTCCCACATCTTTCTCAGGTCTCTCAGGAGAAAGCACTGACCTGTCCTAGGTACCTCGCTTCAGGAAAGGGCTCACAGCTGGCAATCCCACATAGAAATAGGCTTCTCTCTCCAGCCAATCAGCTGGGCTCCTAGAGCCCCAGATCAGTGGGACTTAGGTGCTTACGGAGCTTTGTGACCACTAGAAAAAACCCTGTTGGATGAAGATTCCCCATGCACATGTCCTTTCTTAGATCTATCAGTTAGCCAGTTCTCACTCTATCTAATGAGTGCTCTAGTGACACTGTCTATTGCTAGTTTGTTAATTTGAATGTCATGTGGTACCTGTCAAACAACTTGCAATGGTCTAAGTCTTCTGCATCTCCCCAGTTGCCTTTATCAACCAGATTTGTTATCACCTAAAAAACAAAACAAAACAAAACACTGTTTGACATGCCTTATTTTCCATCAAATCTTGTTCATTGGAATGAATTGCAGTTCTTCTCTTTAATCTTGTATTGACTAAATCCCCTATCCTCATTTCATTATTATGCCCAGACTGATATCAAGCTAACTGGTGTTTAAAATCCAAGTCATCTCTTTCAGAATACTGGTATAACATTAGCTCTCTATCAGTCTTCTAGGCTGTCCCCCATATTCCAATATTTATTAGAAATTAGCATCAGTGGGTCAGAGCTCTCCTCAGACAACTCTTTTAGGAGTCTTCACGTGTGAGATATCTGGAGCTGATTATTTAGAAATATTGATACCTACTAGGTGCTGTTTACCATTCTCCATAGTTACAAATGGACTGGAAAGAAGTTCATGTGACCTGAGTGCATCATTCTGCTTCTTTCCAAATACAGCACAGAAAGGTTTGCTGAACGTTTACCCTTTCTGCATCATTATTAACAGCGTGACCATCTCCATCTAGAAAAGGACTGTACCACTCCTAGGATTTCCTTTGTTTTATATTATACTTGTTTTGTATTATACTTGCAAGATTATCTGATTAAAATATGACCGTGTAGATCCCAACACAGTGCCCATAGGTGCCATGGTGCCCGCTGGGGCATCTAAGTGCGCCTACGTTCTGGCCGGTGGATGAGCATCCGCCGAAATGCCGCTGACAAGCTGCATCATCCAGAGGCGTCAATTTTTGTCAGTATTTCGGTAGTGATGCCTCTGGATGACGCTGCTTGTCGGCAGCATTTTAGCGGCGACATCTATCGCTGTTGCCGCTTGTTGGCAGAATTTCGGTGGATGCTCGTTTGCCACCATGGTCCTCTGTGGCTCATCACCTGGCGTCCGCCAGATGAAAAAGTTTGGAGATCACTGGTGTAGATCATTGTTGTTGCCACTGTTATATAATCACAACAAATCTTCTACAAAGTATGTCATGTAAGGTTTCTATGGAAGAGTTATGGTTTGCTTACTATCATTATCCCATTTGTGTGTGTGTATCATTTTTGTATCTGCAGTAATGAATATTGACTGTGTACCTGTATTTCAACACCTGCGGTATGGGAGCCACTGCAGCGGGAATGGGTGTGGACCCAATAACAACCCCCCCCATCACAACACTCAGCCCTATCTTGGCTATGGCCCGACTGGTCAGGATGGCCAAGTGTCACAGAGGGTTACAGATAGTGATGTAGCGATCCAAGGTCATGGCCAGTATGAACCTGGACTCCATGATTAACTGAATGAGCCAAAAAATCTGGGCCATTCAAGCATTGATGTAAATAGCCTGATCTTTCAATCAGAAAATGCAGACAGTTTCGGGCAGAGTGGTGGTGCATACGAACAGGTTGGCAAGTGCCAGCAGGGAAAGGAAAAGATACATGAGCTCGTGGAGGCTCGGCTCAGTCTTGATAGCAGCCAGGAGGAGGCCGTTCCTGTCATAAACAGATAGCTAAGGGTTAATGTCTCTTTGACCTATAAAGGGTTAACAAACAGTGACCCGCAAACATCTGACCAGAGAACCAATCAGGAGACAAGATACTTTCAAATCTCGTGGAGGGAAGCCTTTGTTTGTGGGTTTTGGGTTTGGCTTTGTTCTCTCTGGGTCCTGGATGGGGCTAAAGGTGCAACCAGGTTTCTGCCAATCTCCCTGCTACAGTCTCTTATCTATTCAGAATTGTAAGTAAGAAAAGGCGGTCATAGTCTTTTAATTTGTTTTTTTCCATTTGCATATGTGTACTTGCTGGAAGTAGCTTAAATTGTGTTTCTGCTGGAGAAAGTTTCTTTCTATTGTTTATAAGTTGAAAGACCTTGTAACTGTTTACCATCTAAAGTGCAGAGATAAACCTTTTACTTTTTTCATTCTTTTTTATTAAAAGTTTTGCTTGTAAGACCTGTTGATTTTTCTCTCCTAATTAAGGGTCAAAGAAATTGAGTCTGTATATACCAGGGAATTGGTGGGAAGCAAGGAGGGAAAGGTAAATTTCCTCTTTGTGTTAGATTCAGGCAGCTTGAATCTGTATTGCCTTTGGGTGAGGGGGAGAGAGAAACTTGACCTCTCTGTGTTGTGTTTCAAGGAATTGATTCACGGTATCTCCTAGTGTACCCAGGTAGGAAAGATCTGGGAGGAGGTAAAGAGGGGGGAGGGAATGGTTTATTTCCCTTTGTTGTGAGACTCAAGGAATCTGGGTCTTGGGGTCCCCTGGGAAGGTTTTGGGGGGACCAGAGGGTATCAGGCCCTAAAAATTCCTGATTGTTGGCAGCGCTACAGGATCTAAGCTGGTAATTAAGCTTAGAGGACTTTATGCTAGTACCCATATCCTGGACGCTAAGGTCCAGATTTGGGAATTATACTATGACAGTTCCCCAGGAGGGACAGAATGTAGACGGAGCAGAAGGGGATGGAGATCCAGACGTGTGCTGCCTCCAGCCCCGGGATGCCGAGGAGGATGAAGGTGGAGGGGTGGGGTGTGGTCCAGTTTGAAGCTGCCATGGTGGGGCAGCTTTCTCAAATGTGTCAGTTAGCTGGTTTTTAATCCATTTTATATGTGCTCTACTGATACTGTATAGTGTTCATTTTTAACGGGTATATTTTCCAATACTAACTCAAATGCCTCAGAGAAATCAAAGTTTATTACATCTGTGTGGTTTCCTTCATCAACCAAATGTGTACTCTCATTAAAGGGTGAGACAATATATGATTTATCTGACAAAATCGGTTTTCCACAAAACATGTTCTTGACTGGCATTAATTATAATCCTAGACTTTTATTTTAAACGAATCCCATGCCAGCTTTTCCATTGTTTCCTAATCTTGTGAAATCTTTTTTTAACTTCCTTTTATTTTTTAATACTTTATGCTTAACACAGATTTATTTATTTGAGTTTGTTCTGCAGCTGCCTGATTACGTAATTCTGGTTCCGAATTAGACATGTGCTTGGTCTGTCAGTTCGTAATTCTGGTATTCAGAACTCTACGGTTCTACTCTAGAAGCTGTTTAACATCCTCCTTGAGTGTTAATGGACTGGCAAATAATTCATCACCTCATGTGATATGAGTACAGCACACTGCTTCATTTCCAGTTCAGAACAAAACTATTTCTTGAACACATCTACGTTTTCAGCAACATTCACAAGTTTTGTTTCTCCCTCTCATAATTCACGTAAAGCTTTTCTATGATTTCTTTTATTCTTAATATATTTAATAAACTCCATTTTGTGATATGTAGCTCTGCCAAACTTTGATTTTTCTTCAATATTCCTCATCAATTTTCATAACATCCAATTTGTGTTGCTTGTTATCTATTTTTCATTTTCCCAGTTGTTATATATTGCTTTCTTGCTCCCCCTATTCCCCACCCACCCCTAGTTGCTGCCTTCCTTTTCCCACTGAACTGGGTGTGTAGTCAAAGTTATCCACCTTTCTCAGTGTGGAATCGTGGTTTTTTACTTATCCAATTAACTCCTCTATAGAACTCCCAATTTTCAATCCCATTTTTCTGTCTAAAGTTTCCTCCAAATCCATTTTGCTCATGATTTGCCTCAGCTTTGGGGAATTAGCCCGTATGAAGCACTATGTGTCTACAGATAGTACTGGTAGGTAACTGTGATCTCTTTGTCCATTTGAATGTAATCAGTCTCATTCTTTATTTTCCTCTCCTCTATCATATGCTCCCTTGTTTGTCCCTTCTCTAAACTTAACAGCCCCCGAATTTTCAGTCTGTCCACAAAGGGAAGTCTCGCCCATTCCCATAGCCTGTCTCAGAAACCCCCTTTCTTTCTGCTAGATCATTTGAACCCAGAGGAGCAAAGCCAGTTCATGGCCAGAGCAATGGTGCTGGGAGGGTCAGGACTCTCGGTTCCTATTGCCTGTTCTGCCACCATCTCATTGTGCGGCTCAGCTGATCAATGACATGGGGATAATGCTGCTCAGCAGCCTGCTAAATGGAGTGATGAAAAGTGTCATTCAGCGCGCACGTTAGACTCAGCTTCACTGTTCAGCTTCAGCCCCTGGGCAATGGGGGCCCTGTAGTTCCAGATAAGCTTCTCTGTAATTGTGTAAATACCCAGCTAATGGTGTAATGTTCATCTCCAAAGGCACCGCAGCCTCTGCCCAGCATCCTGTCTTCGCAACTAAGACGGGGGCTTATCCTTCTGCCTCTCTCAGCTGTTGTCCTCTTAGCTTCAAAGCTGAATCTTTGCCCTGCCCCCAAGGCCTGGCTCAGGGCAAAGGGCTCCCAGCCCATCCCCATTGCAGGGCTCTGCCTGCTACAGGCCCCCAGCCAGGAGGAACAAAAGGGAACTGAATGTGAAGGAAATAAGCCACACAATGGTCTCTGCCCTCAGGAGTTTGTAGCTGAGCATTAGGGCCCACACCCTATAGGATGCACAGTCTCACCTGCCTGCCACAGAATCCTGCTCCCAACCTTCAGCTGCTTTTATACAACTTCCTGGCTTCCCTCTCCACTCCTGACTGGCCTGTCAGTCCCGGTTCTGCATCCTCCTTGTGCTCACTGCAGGTTCCTTGTCAGGCTGCAGCAGCTCCTGTCCCAGCCCTGGAGCAGAGGGAGCCCAGCTGGGAGGGGAGGGATGTAGAGATGATTGTTACCAAAATATTGGGTCTGCCTAGCTGAGAGCCAATAACAGCCTGAAAGGGATAAGGAAAAGATTATTTATTCTGCAGAAAAAAGGACAGCCTTGTACCTTAGTACAAAAAACTCTCTCTTACACAAGTTTCACAAACCTTTTATTCACATTCAGACAAAGACCTTTGCGTGTTAACACTTGATTGGTAGGTTGTCAAACCCCACACTCTGTTATCTGTTCTGTAAAAACTGGTTTGAAGCAAGTTTTCTCTGCCTTGAGGCAGAAAGGAAAAGATAGTTCAAAAGTTCAGGCTACTGTATCCGTGAACTTCTGCCCCCGCTCACCACTGGCCGCTTGTAAACTATTAAGGGAGGGCCAACAGTAGCTTTCACATGATCAAGGAATTGATGGGGGAGGAGAGGAGGGAGCAACAGGGGCAGGCCCCAGAAGAATAGGCAGGGAGGAGGCAGGGCCTTGAGGGAAGAAGTGGGGCACAAGGCAGAGCCTCGGGGATCCAGTTACCAGCCATTAAAAAAGTGTAAAGCCTATGGTTACCGAGTTATACATAGACCAATTCCCCAATTTGTCAAACTGACACAACTCAGCAAGGCCAGGAAAGGGTTTAACGTCTCTTTGACTATCCAGTAAGTGATCCAGGGAAGAGGGCCCAGCACCATGTCACCAGCCAGCTCTGCATGGAGCTCGATCTGAAAGCCAAAGTACCAGGAGAAAACTTTAGGTCCCTTCATGAGTAAAAAGCCAGATCAGCCTGTCCCGGATCTGTTTGGTTCTCACCCCGTAGATGATGGGGTTTAGCATGGGGAGCAGCAGGAGGTACACGTTGGCAATAAGAACATGGAAATGCAGGGGCACTCTGTGGGCAAACCGGTACATGAGGGAGGAGAAGAGAGCTGGGATGTAAAAGGCTAAAATGACACAGAGATGGGAGCTGCAGGTCCCAAAAGTCTTGAGCCGGGCATCCTTTGTGGAGAGGTTGAAGATGACCCTGAGGATCCGGATATAGGACACAGCAATAAAAATCACATCCAGACCAATCACAGACAACAGCACAAAGAGGCCATAATAACTACTGACATGGATGTCGACGCAGGCCAGCTTCACCACAGCTATGTGCTCGCAGTACGAATGGGGGATGATATTGGTTCTGCAATACGGCCAATGCCTTGCTAGGAGGATATAGGGCAGTACAAATATACCACCGCGCAGCATCACAGCGAGGCCGATCTTGACCACCACGTGGTTTGTTAGGGTCATGGAATATCTCAGGGGGTCGCAAATGGCCACGTAGCGATCAAAAGCCATGGCCACAAAGATCCCAGTCTCCATCACTAAAAAGCAGTGAACGAAGTACATCTGGGTGAGGCAGAAACTGAAATCGATCTCCCTGGAATTGAACCAGAAGCTTGCCAGCATTTTGGGCAGGATGGAAGTGGACAGGACCAGGTCAGTGACGGCCAGCATGCAGAGGAAATAGTACATGGGTCTATGGAGGCTCAGCTCCCTCTTCACAATGAACAGGATGATGAAGTTCCCCAAGATGGCTATCATATACATGGTGCAGAAGGGGATGGAGATCCAGATATGGGCCACCTCCAGGCCAGGAATGCCCAGCAGGATGAAGGTGGAGGGGTTGGAAAAGTCAGTTGTGTTGGAATCTGACATGGAGTAGGAGAGAAAGTGTCCAACTCTGAGGCAGAACGGTGTCTCCTGCATGTACCATATGTTCCCCCAACTTCCTGTATGTGCCCAGAGTCTAGGGCAATGGTCGCAGTACAAATTCCTGGATGGAGAGACAATGTTAATATGAGAAACAACATGCAGTACTTGTGGGTGAAGGAGATTGATTGCTCTTCATATACTGAAAAATGACATTTTCATTAGGAAAACTGATCCTACCAATGTCAATTCCATATTTGCTGGTGCTTCATGCTTAAATAATTCCTACATGTCATGTTGTGGGAAATCACATAGGGATTTGGGGATTTAGTTGGGGATTGGTCCTGCTTTGAGCAGGGGGTTGGATTAGATGACCTCCTGAGGTCCCCTCCAACCCAAGCCAAGCTACAGAGTCCATGATGTAGGAAGCTCCCCATTCATCCAGTTGCTCAAAATCTGAGATTGGAAAAAAACCAAACTTTTGTCAAGATATGTGCCAAGGGGAAAGATCCCAACTAGAACACACCTCAAGAAAAAGTCCTGGACATCACTGATAGCAGCTCCATGGAAACACCTGCTCATTTGCAGTGTTGCCAAAAGAAAGACAATGTTTGGACGCCTAAGGAATGGGACGGAGAATAAGCTATTCTGGAGATGCGCTCAGTTTTGGTCACACAGTCTCTATAAAGGATACAGTAAATAGAACGGAGATTTCTGAGTCAGGTTATCAGAATGGGAGAGGCTGCCATATGTAGACAGACTGAAAAGTCTGCGACTCTTTCGTCTAGAGAAGACAAAAAGAAGGGGACATATGATAGAGGAGAACAAAATAACAGAATTGAATTGATTGCATTCAAATTGACAGACATAGAACAGTTCCCAATCAGTAATATCTACAGACATTTAGTGTTTCCAAAGGGTAAATTCCCCAAAGCTGAGGAAAATTATCATCAAAACTTACTGGAGGAAAAATTCAGAAAAATAGAAACAAAACTTGGATTTCCTTATGAAGAGGTTATTAGATAGCTCAAAAGCCATGATTCTACAGTCAAGGAGGTGGACAGCTTTGGCTAAGAACCTGGTTCAACGGCAAAGTGAATGAAGCAATCATGAAGGGCAGGGAAGAAATATATATCAAATGTGAAAATGGCAAAATGATAGCAAGCAATACGAACTGGAATATGTGAAAACTGATGAGAGATGTTAAAGACATCTGGAGAAAATCCGTGTTTGACAGGGTCACAAAAAGGGGGTTAATAAGTATATTAAGAACAAAAGAAATCGTAAAAAAGGTTTAGGCCAAATTCTAGAGCAAGAAAGGAACCTTGTTAAAGTTGCAGAAAAGATAGATGTTGTTAAGAAATATTTTTCTTCTGCATTCAGAAAGAAGCTGCATGAGGTACTTATATCGTATGAGGAGATGAAATACTTTCCAGTCCGCTAGCAGTCAAGGAGAATGTTAAACAGCATCAACAGTAGAACCTCAGAATTATAAACACCAGAGTTACGAACTGATCGATGATGATGACCATACATCTAGTTCAGAATCAGAAGTATGCAATCAGGCAGCAGCAGATCCCCTAAAAAATAAAAAGGCAAATAGAGTGTTAAACATAAACTATTAAAAAAAGAGGACGTTTGAAAAAGAAAGATTGGATTAAGTTAGGAAACAAAGGAAAAACTTGTATGGGAAAAATAAAATAAAATCTAGGAATATAATAAATGTCAGTAAATAATGTGGTTTATGGAAAACAGGTCTTGTGAAATAAATCTAATTTCATCCTTCCATGACAGTACATGTTTGGCTAATCAAGGAAGCCACACAGACACAATAGATTTGAATTTCTCTGAGGCATTTGATTTAGCAGGGGAAAACATTCAGATTAAAAATGAACACTATACAATATCAGTAGTGTCTGTTACAGCTATCGCCTATTCCATTTTGTTTCCCCAGACTCCATTTTGTTTTCTGTTCTCCTGTGGCCACCCTTCCCTGGCTGTTAAGTTGTTTACCAGGGCCACTGCCCTTCTCAAAGGGAGGGCCCCTTAAGTTGTTTAACAAGAGCCATTGCCCTTCTCAAAGGGATGGCCACTTGTGCTGCATGCTAAGTGGGACCACTGCCCTTTTCAAAGGGTTAGTCCTGTTATCACCTCGTTGAGCCTGGGCTTGGTGTAGGGTAGGCAATGTCCAGAGCTGCAAGGCCTATTGTGGTTTTAAGATCCTGGGCATGAGTCATAGTCTCATGTGCTCTTGAGTCACCTATTGCACAGGACTATGTCCAGGCATGTCTCTGGGCTTACCTTCAGTTTTTCCCCTGTGCCCCCTCCCCTGTGACAGAGGGAGCCTATCAGGATTACTGGCGGGAAACTGCCCAAGTTTGCCTTTAAAACCAGACATTTTTGAAACACACCTCAGAAAGGTTCCTGCATTGCTGCCTGGTCTGATCAGCCATGGGTTCTGGGGGGTTCTTTCTCCACTCTCGTTTTATTTTTGAGCGTACCCCCGTTTTTTGAACGCCCCCCCCACGAAGAACGAATTGCTACCTGAGAGATCTCCTGATTATTGAGACTGTACCGAGCCCTCCTTGCCTCTTCTGATGTTGCTGCTGCTTCTGCCTTTGCTGCTGCCTTGGGGACTGGTAAGAATCCCTCTGTGAAACTTTCTATACTTTTATTTTATTACTTTAGCTGCTGGCTCTGTTTCCCCAGCACACAGACTCAAGCTAAACCTTGGTCTGTGTCTTAAAACCTCTCTTAAACTCCGCGGCGCTTTGACTCTAAAAATAAGTTTGTGCCGCTGCTAAGCGCTGCTCCTGTGGGCTTTGCCTCGGGGCTCCCTGCTTTCAGCTGTATCCACCACTGTATCCACCATCCCTTGGCTTCCTTGGGAGCTGGGTCCTGGACACATACCACTCTGCCCTCTGTAACCTCCCCATAGCATAAGGTGCACCATAGGTCTTGTTTTTTTTTAATTTAATAAGTCATAGTTTGTTAAGATTGTAGAGCTTGTAAGTTTCAACTGCCTTGTTATAGTTACTGTTTTGTTGCTCCGTATAGTTGCTTGTTATAGCTTTGCTTAGAATTGTGATATTTGTTGTTTTGCCTAGTCGTTGGTTAAGATAGATAAGGTTTTTTGCTGCTTAAATTCGCCTTCCTGCTGTCCCGATCTCTCCCTGAACTTTCCTGTGTCTGTTTTTCCCCCGCTCCAATCTCCCCGTCTGTGTGCTCCTCCGTGTCTCCCTGTTATAACCCTTTGCTGCTTTTTCCCCCGCATCTGCACTCTCTCCAAACTTCCCAACTCCTTGCTGCTTCCCCCCCTGCGTCTGCATCACCCTCCGAACTTCCCAAACCCCTTGCTGCTTCTCCCCCTGTGAAACTTCCCAAACCCTTTGCTGTTTTTTTTACCTTTGTTTTTGGTGTCCGCTTGTTGCTTAAACCTCTCTCCACCCCTTCTTTACACTTCTCCGCTGCCCCTCCCCTACCGAAGATCACCATCACACTGCTCCGTTGTCCTCACCCTGCAGGGCTTCAGAGTCTCTCGCTGCTTCCAGCCGCTCATCTGCATACCACTAATCACTCACTCCCCCCGCTCCTGTTCCTTGACCCAGCCTTTATATTGATATTGTATTGTTGTACTGTAACTCACATTTTACTTGTAATTATAACACCCCATTGGTTGCCTCCACTTTTCTGATATACTTTGTATTTACATTGATGCCACTGTGTTACATTGTGTATCTAGCTATTAACTCATATAGAAGCTACCATTTTATTTTGCATTTCTTTTGGGTACGCTTTGCATTTCCACACTGTATCTAGAGTTGCTTATTGACTGTACTGTATCCCATTGTGCTGAACCCCACTTGCTGTAGCCCACTATTAGAACTCCCTACACTGTTCAATAAGAAGAACCCCCCTGCCATCGTTGTCTATTGTAAACACCCTATACACCCCATCCCATCATATTTCATTATTAAATTCCCACCACTTCCCATTTTTTCCTTTAATAAAGAAATTAATTGGAACCCCAGCTGTGTGGTAATTGCTCCCCAAGATCTCATATACCTGCACGCAGGGACAAGTAGAACACACTTTAAATGGGCCAAAAACTAGCTAAATGAAAAATCTCAGGAAGCCGTTGTCAATGGCACATTGTCAGCAAAAGGGGCTCTTACCAGTAGGGTTCTGCAGGGATCAGTTCTCGATCCGACGCTATTGTATATTTTCATGAATGATCTGGAAGCAAATAGAAAATCACTGCAGATAAAATTTGTGGATGACCCAAAAACTGGCAGAGTGGTTACAATGAGGAGGCCAGAGCAGATACACCAATTGTTCTGGAGCATTTGGTGAGAGAGGCCCATGCAAACAAAATGTTTTAATACAGTCACATGCAAAGTGATCCTCTTGGAATAGGGAATGTAGGCTCGACCCACAGACTTGGGCACTGTATTATGGAATGCAGAGACCCTGAAAAGGATTTAGTGGTCACTATGGACAAACCACTCATTGTGAGCTCCCAATGTGATCCTGTGGCCAAAAGGACTGATGCGATCCTTGGATGCACAAACAGGGGAGAGGGGAGAGGTGAGTTGAAGCAGCGGAAGAATTTTACCTTTGCATGTGGCATTGGTGTGAAACCAACTGCATCCAGTCCTGGGGTCCACATTTCAAAAAGCATATTGAGTAATTGGAGAGATGCAGAAAAGAGCCAGAAAAAATGATTGGAGGGTGTAGAAAATGTCTGACAGTGAGAGAGACTTAAAGAGTTTCATCTATTCAACTTATCAAAAATATGATCCAGCGAGACTTTCATAGAGAGAAAACCATGGGTAATAACAGACTCTGCTATCTAGCAGAAAAAGTCAGAGCAAGGCCCTGCGGTTGGAAGCTGAATCCAGAAAATTCCAGTAAGAGGTAAGGGTCAATTATTTGGTATTTAGGGTGTCAAGGTTTTTTCCCCACTTTGAACTTTAGAGTTCCAAAATTGGGGACCTGCATGATTACTTTTAAGCTTAATTACTAGCTTAAATTTGGTACGCTGCCACCGGACAGAAGTTTGTGTCTGGCACACTTTCTGTTCCTCCAAAACCTTCCCAGGGGAACCCAAGACCCAAATCTCTTGGGTCTTAAAACAAGGAGAAATTAACCAACACCTTCCTTTTCTCCGCAGACTCTCCCCTCCCTGGGTTGCCTTGAGAGGCTTACAAAGATCCAAACTCCTTGGATCTTAAAACAAAGAGGAATTAACCATCCCCCCTCCTTTTCCCCCCCCCCAATCCCTGGTGAGTTTAGACTCAATCTCTTGGATTCTAAAACAAGGAAAAATCAATCAGGTTCTTAAAAAGAAAGCTTTTAATTAAAGAAAGAAAAGGTAAAAATTATCTCTGTAAAATCAGGATGGAAAATGCTTTACAGGGTACTCAGATTCATATAGACTAGAGGGACCACCACCCCCTAGCCTGAGATTCAAAGTTACAGCAAACAGAGGTAAAAATCCTTCCAGCAAAAAGACACATTTACAAGTTAAGAAAACAAACATAAGACTAGTCCGCCTTGCCTGGCTATTACTTACTATTTGGAAACATGAAAGACTGATTTAGAAAGATTGGAAAAGCCTGGGTGTACGTCTTGTCCCTCTCAGTCCCTAGAGCGAACAACGAACCAAACAGCACAAACAAAGACTTCCCTCCACCAAGATTTGAAAGTATCTTGTCCGCCCATTGGTCCTCTGGTCAGGTGTCAGCCAGGTTCACTGAGCTTCTTAACCCTTTACAGGTAAAAGAGACATTAACCCTTAACCATCTGTTTATGACACAGGGTGATTAACTATTTGGACGAACTGAGAAAAGAAGTGGTGTATTCTCCAACTCCCCATGGCTGCACATCCAGAGTGGGATGCTTTTCTGGCAGACCTGCTTAAGGGCTTGTCTACACATAAGATGTTACAATGGCGCTGCCGTAGTGTTTCAGTATAGACTCTAGCTGCGCTCATGGCCGGGGTTCTCCCATCAGCATCGGTAATCCAGCTCCCCAAGAGCTGCTACCTAAGTTGATAGAAGAATTCCTCTAGTGACCTCATGCTATCTGCACTGGGGTTATATTGATATATTTCTTTACTATTCCAAAAAAAACCCTACAGTTTTATGTTGAATTAGCTGAGGCATAGCATTCAAGTCACAGGAGGTAATAGTATTCCTGTACTTGATGCTGGTTAGGCCTGAGTTAGAGTAGTGTGTTCAGTTTGGGTCACCAATGTATCAAAAGGATATAGAGAAACTGGAAAGTGTCCAGCAGCGAGAGACAAAGATAATATAAGGGATAGAATACAAGCCATGAGAGTAAAGATTGAAGGAACTGAATATGCTGAACTTGGAAAAGAGAAGATTGAGCGAGGACATGACAACGGTCTTCAGATAGTTGAAAGGCTGCAAAGCAAAGATGTAGAAAAAATGTTCTCCCTTGTCATAGTGGGTGGGACAAGAGGCAATGGGTTCAAACAACAGCAGAGCAGATGTTGATGAAATCTTAGGAAAAATTCCTAACTGTAAGAAAAGGAGGACAATGGAACAGATGCCTTGGAGGTTGTGGAAGGTGCTTCAATAGATGTTTTCCAAAGGAGGCGAGATAGCCTTTTGTCCTGGATGGCTTAGAAGCAACAAATCCTGAATCTTGGCATCAGGTTAGAGCGGATCACCATTTTGGTCCCTTCTCACCCTGAGGCTCTATGATTCTATTATGTAAAATCCTAGAGTAGACCAGGCCTTAGTCAAAGACAAGTTATGGAGCTCAATGCAGGGGTAACTGGGTAAAATTTAATGGCCTGTGTTATGCAGGAATTCAGAATGAATTATCTAATAGTCCCTTTTGGGCATTAAACACCATGCATCTATCTATAAAGAAAATAGATCAGGCATTTATTTTGACTGTCTCACAACACATGAACAAGGGAACGTTCAATTTCATTGGAAGTCTGAACATATAACACTGATAAAAGAAAACTGTTTACATAATCCATATTTGGCCTGTGGAACTCCTTACCAGAGACATTACTACAGCAAAGACTTAGCTGAATGGGATTCACAAATGGGTTGGCCGCTGTAGGTAGTTCTGGTGGCCCCACCATTAATTAAGGCTGTCTGACACCTTCCATTAGGAGACCTCATTTTCAATTGCTTATAACTTTACCAACTTTAACCATTTAGACGGAAATTTCTCATGCTGGGTGTCTGCTTCGGCCTGATTTGTTTTTTGAACATTTCAGGCATAACAGTTAAGCCAAATAATAGAATGAAGCTAGAATAAAATGTGTGTTGCCCATGTTGTAAAATTCTAATACCTGTTCCAGTGAGGAGCCCTAATACCTCCGTGCTGTCCAGCAGATAAAACTCATGTAACAGCCCCTCTCCCCCCATTAACAGCCAGAGCCCTGAAATGCAAGAGGAGGAGGTGACGGTGTCTGTGCATGAACACACAGCTGGCTCCTGAACTCTTTACTCAGTTCTTACTCCAAGGGGAGTTTTGCTTCAGTGGGGCCATGGCCTCAGAATTTGGCCTTGCATTGTACATCTATTGACACCTTTCATCCTAAAGGATCCACTGCGTAACTGAAATGCAGCCAATCAGAGCTGGAGGCCACCTGCCAGGGAAGCACAGGAAAGAGGGACATTTTGGCCAGTGATACTGGAACAAACCCATCCCCTGTGGCAAGGGCCTTGGGATGTTTAATGGCAGCACAGAGCAGAAGGGACCCCAGACTTACTCTCTATCCCAGCACGCCCACATTGCACTGGGTTTATCGATCAGGTGAGCTCCTCAGCAAGAGATAGATACCTGTAAATCCTGAGATGGAAGTGTCTTCCCTGGGAATCCCCCTCAGGTAGCCGTGTCCCACATCTCTCTCACCCCAGCATCTGCAGCAACATCGCATATCGAGAACTGATACAGGTGTGTGCACCATTTATAATATAGCTCTGTGCAATCCCAATGAGGTTTGCTCAGCCTCTGGGGAAAAGTGGCATCTGGATGTAAACAGGCTGGAGACTGGAGACACTCTAGCCCATTTCTCTCTTTCCATTTCTGCACTTCTGTGCTCTTTATCCAGCTTTAGGAGTAAACAATAATTAAGGGACCTTCCCAAAGGGAGATGTGAACTCATGGACTCTGTGCTGAGTCAGAGAGGAATTGGCTGCTCTGTGTATCTGTGTATATTTTAAAATTATAGCTGATTAGTAAGAGAACTATGGATAATGGCTAGGTCTCTATATGGTCTGATATGTGTAAATGCCCAGGATGGATAGGCAGGTTCTAGACAGACAGCTCTGGAGACAGATGGCTGAGGGGAGACATGAGCACTCTCTGCAGGCACACAGGGCTGTCGCTAACGGATCAGGGATCAGTAATTCTCACCTGTAACTATGACCATGCAGTGCTGCACCTTTCATTAAAGTATCTTCAAAGCACCTAGCAAAGGAAAGTCACTGTGAACATATCCCCATTATACAGATAGGTAAACTGAGGCACAGAGAGATTGGGTGGCAGTATGATAGGCAGAACCCAGCTCTGGCAGGGACTCTTTGTTGGATGAGATGCAGAGCAAAGGCTGGAAGAGGGAGCCTGAACCTTTGTCATCTTCTGAAGGTGACTCTCAGGTTTTCAGAACTAGCTGCAGTTTGTGAGCTCCCCTGTCCTGTTAGGTGCGAACTCTGGGACTCGTCTTCTGCTCCTACTCAGAAACCTGCCAATGCATCCCAGTCACTGGGGCCGCTATGGGGGAACAAATTTAGTAAAAGCAACACCAACATAATGTTCCTGTGGATAGAGAGCTGCCGGGGGCCTGTCCATGGGAAAGAGGCCAGGCCTTCCTCCCAGAGCTGCTGTGGAACAAGGGGGGCCCTCTGGAAGGGATAGAGACTGGATTAGTGTTTTTGTAAGCGGGGGAATGGTCCAGCTATTGTGGGGAATTTTCCTGGCTTCTGTGCTACCCCGGTGAAGTGGGCTGGCGAAAGGATCTGAGTCCTCGCTCCCACTTCCTTTACCCAGAGGCCTCCCTGCCCTTGAGGACTCCCCTTCCACTCTGCTGTCTGGCAGAGTCCTCGTAACCCCAACAAGGCTGGGCCCAGGATTCCTGGGGGGCTCAACCCCCAACCCTGCTGTGGTCACCTAGGACAAGGGCTAGGGTGTCCCCACTCCGGGGTACTCTCTTTGCACTGCGCACCTCCCTGACCCACTGATCACATCATATAATTTAAAGCAAATACAAGTTATTTAATTAATAATTAATTTAAAAGAAGAATAAGGAAAAATGGGAAAGGTTAAATGAAAACACATCACCCTGCTCTATGGCAGAAAGCATCACAAACAGTGTCTCTGGAATGTCAGGGCAGTTCACAGTCTGTTCCTTGTAGGTCCCAGGTCTCCTTCTCAGGCCCTGGCTGTGCTGCAGGGACGCTGCGGGTTGGACACTTGCTCTGGTGTTGGCCACATGCTCTCAGGCTCTGGGTGGCAGGACCCTTCTCCCCAGCTCACCCCCGCCCTGTCAGGGTTATGATCCCCCTCCAAGTCTGGCCTGCAGAGCCTCTTGGCTGAGACGTCTCCTTGTGCTGGGCCCACTGCCCAAGGTCCCCCTCGCTCTCCCCAGCTGCTCACCGCACCCAGCTCCAGACTGCTCCAGTCCCAGCTCTAGCTCCACTCTGCTTCAGCGTGACTGCTGCTGCTGCTCTGCCTTCAGCTCCCTGGGCTGCTTCTCTGGCCTCTCTGGCTCCAGCTCTGCTCCCAGGGCAGGTCTGCTCTGCAGGCTGCTTCTGTGACTCTGCTGTCTGCTCTAACTTGCTTCCCGGGCTGCTTGTCTGGCCCTTCTGGCTCTGGTTGCTGCAGCTCCCCTCCCAGGGCAGGTCTGCTCTCTCTGGACTGTGCTCTGGCTTTTCGGGCTGAAGCTCTGTTCCTAGCAGCTTAGCTTGGGCCCCTGCTCTCTCCTTAGCTCAGCCACACTCCATCTGACTCAGACAATTCCAGCTCACATGGAGGATGGGATCCTCCTGGCCTCCTGACTCCTTGATTAGCCTCCCCACCCTGTCAATCAGGCTGATCTGGAGCATTGGCCTCTCCATATTGTTCTTGGAGACTGACAATCTCAGGCCCCTGATTTCCCATCGACCCCTCCCTTTTTAGTGCTGGGAGCTAGCAACCAAACACCCCCACTGAATGTTAGTAAGGGGGCAGCAGTCCCCTTACATTTGCACTGGATTTGTTCTCTCTCTCTTGGTTCATTTCCTTCCAGTGTCTCCCAGGTGGAATTGAAATCGAATGTTCCAGGCTGAGTCAGACTTTCCAGCACTTCCCCGGCTGAAGGGCATTTGGATTCCCACAGCTGAACTCTGTGCCTGCTTCTCTGGCACAGAGTATTTCTCCAGTGTGGAGCACCTGGGGTTGTAAGCTCTGAAATGAGACTGAACAAATTCTCCTGTCCAAGCCGAACAGGGGGCTGTATCCACCTGTATACAAGTTACTAACACCCTGTAGCTGTCAAAAATGTTTTCATCTTTGTCTGTAGCTAAAGGCAAAGGGGGTCGAGGCCCTGATTTGGCTGGATCACTGTGTTTATAATTTCTTATTATTATCTGTATTGTGGAAGACCTTGCAGCCACTCCCTTTACTCAGAGGCCTGCTTGACTTTGAGGACTCCCTTTCCACTCCCCTGTGTGACAGAGTCCTCGTAACCCCAACAAGGCTGGGCCCAGGATTCTTTGAGGGCTCAACCCCCAGCTTATTGTGGTAACTTATTTCAGGGGCTATGGTGTCCGCGCTTTAGGGTGGTCTGTCTGCTCCAGGTACTTACCTGTGTCATAACCTAGTCCCAGATTTGGACCTTAGCGTCCAAAATATGGGGGTTAGCATGAAAACCTCCAAGCTTAGTTACCAGCTTGGACCTGGTACGGCTGCCACCACCCAAAAAATTAGAGTGTTTTGGGGCACTCTGGTCCCCCCAAAACCCTTTTCTGGGGACCCCAAGACCCAAATCCCTTGAGTCTCACAACAAAGGGAAATAATCCTTTTTCTCTTCCCCCCTCCAGGTGCTCCTGGAGAGCTACACAGAAGCAAACTTCGTGAGTCTAAACAGAGGGACTCCCCCTCCCCGTTCCCAGTCCTGGAAAACAGAATTACCTCCTTCTTCACCCAGAGGGAATGCAAAGTCAGGCGAATAAATCTAACACACACAGATCTCCCTCTGACTTCTTCCTCCCACCAATTCCCTGGTGAGTACAGACTCAATTTCCCTGAAGTTTCCCAGTAAAGAAAAACTCCAACAGGTCTTAAAAAGAAAGCTTTATATAAAAAGAAAGAAAAATACATAAAAATGGTCTCTCTGTATTAAGGTGACAAATACAAGGTCAATTGCTTAAAAGAATATTGAATAAACTGCCTTATTCAAAAAGAATACAAATCAAAGCACTTCAGCAACTATATTCATGTAAATACAAAAGAAAAACAATAGAAACCTTACTGCCTTACTAAATTTTGTACTTACAACTTGGAAACAGAAGATTAGAAAGCAGGAAATAGAAAATCCTTCCCAAAGCTGAGAGGGATAGGCAGAAGACAAAGACTCAGACACAACCTTCCCTCCACCCAGAGTTGAAAATATCCGGTTTCCTGATTGGTCCTCTGGTCAGGTGCTTCAGGTTGCTTTCTTTTCAGGTGAAAGAGACATTAACCCTTAGCTATTTGTTTATGACACACCCCCCAAATTGCAGACAGTGGGGAAGCTCACTGGTGGCGATTTCCTTCTAGAACTTTAAAATAAACAGATTACTACAACACATGCACCTTTACATATACGACTAAGTATATAACTAACAGACTTCTACATTTTAAGAACACTTTTTAACTACTGAATTCTGGGAAACTCTCACGGGAGAGTGCATCCGCTACTTTGTTAGAAGCTCCTGAGATGTGCTGAATTTCAAAATCAAAATCTTGGAGAGCTAAACTCCAACGAAGAAGTTTCTTGTTGTTCCCCTTGGCAGCATGGAGCCACTTTAGTGCAGCATGGTCAGTTTGTAGTTGGAATCGCCGTCCCCAAACATATGGGTGTAGCTTTTCCAGGGCGTACACAATGGCATAGCATTCCTTTTCACTGACTGACCAGTGAGTTTCCCTCTCAGACAGTTTCTTGCTGAGAAACACGACAGGATGGAAGTTGTGATCCGTTGCTTCCTGCATGAGTACTGCTCCTATACCATGCTCAGATGCATCCGTGGTTACTAGGAATGGCTTGTCAAAATCCGGGGCCCTGAGCACAGGGTCAGACATGAGCATTGCCTTAAGCTGGGTAAAGGCCTTTTGACACTTATCAGTCCACTTAACTGCATTTGGCTGGGTCTTTTTGGTCAGGTCGGTCAGTGGGGCAGCGATTTGGCTGTAGTGTGGAACAAATCTCCTGTAGTATCCGGCCAAGCCTAAGAAGGATTGGACCTGCTTCTTGGACCATGGGACAGGCCACTTTTGGATAGCATCCACCTTGGCCTGTAGGGGGTTTATGGTTCCTCGACCCACCTGGTGCCCCAGGTAAGTCACTCTGTTTTGGCCTATTTGACACTTTTTGGCCTTAACAGTTAGTCCGGCCTGCCTGATGCGCTCAAAGACCTTTTCCAGGTGTAGTAGGTGTTCGGGCCAGGAGTCTGAAAAAATGGCCACATCATCGAGGTAGGCAACTGCAAATTCTCCCAGTCCTGCTAGTAGACCATCTACCAGCCTCTGGAAGGCGGCGGGTGCATTTCAACGGCCGAAAGGAAGGACATTGAATTCATACACCCCCGCATGGGTGACGAATGCTGACCTATCCTTGGCAGGTTCATCTAGCGGTACTTGCCAGTACCCCTTGGTTAAGTCTATTGTAGAGATGAACGGGGCACGTCCCAACTTCTCCAATAGCTCATCAGTGCGTGGCATTGGATAGTTGTCCGGACGAGTTACAGCATTTAGCTTACGGTAGTCCACGCAAAAGCGTATTTCCCCATCTGGTTTGGGTACCAGAACCACTGGAGATGCCCATGCACTGGTAGATGAGCGGATTATGCCCATCTGTAGCATGTTCTGGATCTCCTGTTCTATAGCAGCTTGGGCATGAGGAGACACCCGGTAGGGTGGGGTTCTGATTGGGTGAGCATTACCTGTGTCAATGGAGTGGTATGCCCGTTCAGTCCGTCCTGGGGTGGCTGAGAACAATGGGGCGAAACTAGTGCACAGCTCCTTGATTTGTCGCCGCTGCAGACGTTCCAGGGTGGTTGAGAGGTTCACCTCTTCCACGCCACCGTCTTTTTTCCTGTCGTAGCAGACACCGTCAGGCCACTCAGCATCATCTCCCTGGACTGTGAACTGACAAACCTGTAAGTCTCTGGAATAGAAAGGCTTGAGAGAATTAACATGGTAAAATCTAGGTTTTAGTGAGGAATTGGGAAATGCTATGAGGTAATTCACAGTTCCCAGGCGCTCTTGGACCGTGAATGGCCCTTCCCATGATGCTTCCATCTTATGGGCCTGTTGCGCCTTCAAGACCATAACCTGGTCTCCTACCTTGAAGGAACGTTCTCTGGCATGTCTGTCATACCAGGCCTTTTGCTCTTCCTGAGCATCCTTTAGGTTCTCTCTAGCAAGGGCTAAAGAGTGTCGGAAGGTGCTTTGTAGGTTGCTTACAAAGTCCAGAATGTTAGTTCCTGGAGAAGGCGTAAACCCCTCCCATTGCTGCTTCACCAACTGTAATGGTCCCTTAACCTCGTGACCATATACAAGTTCAAACGGTGAAAACCCTAAACTGGGATGTGGTACAGCCCTGTAGGCAAACAGCAACTGCTGCAACACTAGGTCCCAATTATTGGAGAATTCGTTGATGAATTTTCGTATCATAGCCCCCAAAGTTCCATTAAACCTTTCCACCAGGCCATTGGTTTGATGGTGGTACGGGGTGGCAACCAAGTGATTCACCCCATGAGTTTCCCACAGTTTTTCCATGGTCCCTGCCAGGAAATTAGATCCTGAATCTGTAAGGATGTCGGAGGGCCAACCTACCCTGGCAAAAATGTCTGTTAGGGCCAGGCACACAGTGTTAGCCCTGGTGTTGCCTAGAGCTACTGCTTCCGGCCATCGGGTAGCAAAGTCCACTAAAGTCAGTACGTACTGCTTTCCTCTGGGTGTCTTTTTTGGGAAAGGGCCTAGAATATCCACAGCTACTTGCTGAAATGGGACCTCAATGATGGGGAGTGGCTGGAGAGGGGCCTTGACCTGGTCTTGGGGTTTTCTCACTCTTTGGCATACCTCACAAGACCGGACATACTTGGCAACGTCCTTGCCCATCCCCTCCCAGTGGAAGGACTTCCCCAACTGGTCCTTGGTTCTGTTCACCCCAGCATGCCCACTGGGATGATCATGGGCTAAGCTTAAGAGCTTCCCCCGGTACTTAGTTGGAACCACCAACTGTTTTTGCGGCTGCCATTCTTCCCGGTGTTCACCAGAAAGAATCTCCTTGTATAAAAGTCCTTGGTCTATAACAAAACGAGATCGATTAGAAGAGCTGAGAGGCGGTGGGGTGCTCCGTGCCGCCGCCCAAGCTTTCTGAAGGCTGTCATCTGCTTCCTGCTCAGTCTGGAACTGTTCCCTTGAGGCTGGGGTCACCAGTTTTTCCTGAGACTGTGGACTTGGGCTTGGTCCCTCTGGAAGCGATGTAGGTGATGGGGTTGTTTCCGTTGCTGGTGAACCGCTCTCCGCTGGTGCACCTGAGGGTATTTCAGGCTCTGGCTGAGCCTTTTGGATATGGCTGACTGTTGCTTCTGCCAGTTCTGGCTCGCTGGCGCCCACTGGCGTTGAGTTTGAAGATGTGGTTGCACTTGCTGGTGCTGGTTGCTGTTCCAGTTCCGGGCCTGGGACTGGAGGTGCTGTGGCTGCTTCAGTGGTTGGCATGGAATCCGGGTCCACTACCTCTGTCTGGGTCTCTGGTAACACAGACGGGGTGTCTGTGGACGGCTCAGGAACAGGAATGGGTCTGGAAGCTTGCCTGGTTTGGCTGCGTGTAACCATTCCCACTCTCTTGGCCCGCTTCACCTGGTTGGCCAAGTCTTCCCCCAGTAGCGTGGGGATAGGATAATTGTCATAGACTGCAAAAGTCCACATTCCTGACCAGCCTTTGTACTGGACAGGCAGTTCAGCTGTAGGCAAGGCTACAGCTTGTGACATGAAGGGGTAAATTGTAACTTTGGCCTTTGGGTTGATGAATTTGGGGTCAACGAAGGATTGGTGGATAGCTGACACTTGTGCCCCCGTGTCTCTCCACGCAGTAACCTTCTTTCTGCCCACTCTCAAATTTTCCCTTCGCTCCAAGGGTATTTGAGAGGCATCCGGGCCTGGGGATCTTTGGTGTGATGGTGGTGTAATGAACTGCACTCGGATGGCGTTCTTTGGACAGTTGGCCTTGATATGTCCCAGTTCATTACACTTAAAGCATCTTCCATCTGATGGGTCACTGTGCCAAGGTGAGTTACTGGAGACTGGTGAGGTGGAAGAATAGGGCGTCTGTGGCTTTACTTGGGTCGTATGCGGGGTCTTTGGCTGTCCTCGGTTGTAGGGTTTATGGTCGGTGTGCCCCCTGGGGTATTCGTTCCCCTTGACAGTAGCTTTCTTGCTTTCTGCCACTTCCATCCATCTGGCTCCAATCTCCCCCGCCTCAGCGAGATTTTTGGGTTTTCCATCTTGTATGTACCGTGTGATGTCCTCAGGAACACCATCCAAGAACTGCTCCATTTGTATGAGGAGGTGCAGTTCTTCCAAGGTTTTAACATTGTGTCCTGATATCCAGGCCTCATATTTTTTCCCAACGTAGTAGGCGTGTTTGGGAAATGACACATCTGGTTTCCACTTTTGGGTTCTGAAACGCCGACGGGCATGATTCGAGGTTATCCCCATTCTGTATCTGGCCTTGGTTTGAAAAAGTTTATAGTCGTTTTTTTGCTGCTTAGGCATTTCAGCTGCCACCTCTGCTAAAGGTCCACTGAGCTGTGGCCTCAATTCTACCATGTACTGGTCTTCAGGGATGTTGTACCCAAGACAGGCTCTTTCAAAATTTTCCAAGAAGGCCTCGGTGTCATCACCTGCCTTGTAGGTGGGAAATTTCCTGTGCTGTGGAACCATAATTGGCGAAGGGTTGTTAGGATTGGCTGGCACATGGCAGTGGGTCATGGTCCAGTTTGAAGGTGCCATGGTGGATCCAGTTGGGTGCATTCAGTTCCACTGCATGGTTGCTTCCTGCCCCAGTAACTAACCATGAAAACAATCATTAACCAGCTGAAGGAAACATGACAAGGTGGCATTTTCTCAGCATTACTTCTTTATCTATCCTGAGCTAATAGCACACGAAGAGTGAGTAACAAATAACCTTTTTCTTGGTTCCTGCACTGCAGACATTCCACCTTCATTACCTTGGCTTTTAGTGGTAATTAAGGGCTCCGTAGCAGTTCAAAGCTGTGATTCTTTTTCTCTACACTCTTCTCATTAGATGCACTATGAACTGTCCATGAAAAATCTGGTGGCCCAGACTGAGCCACGGCCCAGACTGCCAGGGTCACCCAACCTAAACCCTGTGGGGGCTGGGGGAGGGGTGCCTATCCCGCATCCTCAGTTTTGGAGCCACTGTGGCGGGAAGAGGCGTCCCTCTGCCCCAGCCCGGGTGCTGCTGTGGGGAGAGAGAACTGGGGGAGGTCCTCTCTCTCTGCCAAATCCCCAGAGCACCCTTCTGCACCCAAGACCCCTCATCCCCAGCCGCACCCCAGAACCCGCCCCAGCCGGAGCCCTTACCCCCTGCACCCCTGCCTGAGCCCTGAGCCCTTGATCCCCAGCCTCACTGTACAGCCTGCAACCTCAGCCACAGCCCTCACACCCCTGCATCCCAACCCTCTGCCCCCGCCCTGAGCTCCCTTCCACACTCCAAACCACTTGTCCCCACCCCCTCCACATGAATTTTGTTATGTGCACTGATATGGAGGTGATGTGTCACACATCACCTCCATATCAGTGCACATAACAAAAATTAATTCTGCACATGGGTGGCAAAAATTTGAGGGAACACTGGTCCTGAGCTGTTGGAAGCGGGCAGAGAGACATTAGAGTTGTACCCATTTACACCTACTGGAGACGTGGCCCATTGCGACCAGCTGAAAGAGGGACTTGATTTGAACCGTTTTTACTAATTGTGCATTGCCTCCTGAATACCTGCGGCAGAGGAGGGGAGGGAAAGTGATATGAGCATTACCATACATGTGAGTAAAGGATTTGAATGGCTCTGGCCTGATTCTTGTGGGACAACAGGGGCTAATTAATCCCTTGGAAGGAATCTCAGCAAAGAGGATGGGGTGGAGCGGGCCTGGAACACTCAGCTGCCCTCCCTGTCCTTAGAGGCAGCCTCTGTCTGTCAGTGATGAGGCCCATTGGAATGGCCTGGGGGATTGTAGATTGGCTCCCCCTAAGCTTTCTCCAGGGCTGTCAAGCCAGCATCAATTCCAGCAATGAATTCAGGTGAGAAGAGCAAACCGTTCCGCCGGACTGTTCTGTTGTGTCAAAAGTCTCTTTCTGCAGGATTCACAGCTAGGGTGAAGCTGCCCTGTCAGGGCTATCCTTAGGATTTATGGGGCCCTATGCAGTATTATTAAACTGGTGCCCCTACACCTGGCGGCAGCCTGAGTTGGTATGTGTATATTATATGGGGGGGGGTTGAAAGATTTATTTAAAAAACTGTATGTCTGAAGATCCAAGCATTTAAGGCTAAAGAGAAATCCTCAGATCATGCATCTAAAAATCTATGCAAAGAATTTTAGTGACGTGATTTTATAATCTTCAGCAACACACCAATGAAATATATTTGAGAGCAGATTTTAAACGAAGGTCCTGTAGACTAACGCATTCTTCTGAGTAAATATCACAGTAATGCACCACTGGTTTTGTCAGAACATTCAGAAACCAACAGTCTATACCTGGGGGTTGGCAAATGCCTGTTAAATGGCTTCATTACCCCTTGAATGGCTCTTTAACAGTTTCATTGTTGAGCTAATAGGTCTGGGAGGCTGGAGGCTTTTTCACTTTTAAGTACTAGATCCCCTCTGGAAGAAGACTCACCAGGCTGCAGCAGCCAGCTGTGGTGGGAGCCTGCAGGAAGGCTCAGAACAGGGACAGGGAAAGGTTGTGGGGAGGTTAGACACTAAGACCCAGAGGTGGCCCAAATTTTCTGTGCCCTATGCAGCCACATATGCTGCCTTTGCCTAAGGATGGCCCTGGTAGCAGGAGATACAGGACTGAGCCCTGCATATTCCTGGGAGAGTTGTGGCCCTTCTCACAGCCCTGCCTTTTGGAGGAAAGAAGCAAGAGGTTCATACCAGGGGTCTGACCTGGGAGCTCTCTGAGCCCAGGAGTCCTATGGACATTGGTGGGACACAAAGCACCCAAAGGACTGGGACCAAATGATTTCATGATGAGAATGCAGGGCACACCTTGCCTACTTCTCCTCCGGTGACGTTCTCACTCCTCCATCTGGTTTCTGTGGGTTTGTCTACACATCTTTGAGAGAGCCAGCATGTTAAATGCAGCAGGGTAGCTGTGGCCATGTGAGGGGCCAAGCTCAAGCCCATCAGAACCCCTATCTGTGTATTTGGGAGGCTGGCGTGTCCCACTGCTCGCACCGCGGCAGCTACTCTTCTCTTTGTAGGGAGTGAGCTGGGTCAGAGCTAGCGTGGGTACATCTCCCCAAGTTGGGAATTCCTCCCACAGATGTAGCCTGCCTTCCTCCAATGAACCCTTCTGGTAACTTTACTCACACCCTCAGTACTAACCGCACAGGCATTTACAGCTCAGCCTGTAATGAGCGAGCCATGAGCAGAGTTCTGTCTATTATCTCAGTGCAGCGTACTAGTGACTTTGCACATGCTAGGAGAACGTCCAGCAGCTGCTGGCCTGGCTTTTGCAGCGTCACTGGGTGTAAAGTTGACCATGGGGCTCGGATATACACGGGGTTACACTCGTTTAACATAAGGTGTGATTTAAACTCATTCAGTTCAATTGGTGCAAAAGACTTTGTGGACATTTTGATTTCAGACTAAGGGAGAGATTTAAACCAAAATAAAAGTGTCCACAAAAGGGTTTGCATCAGTTTAACTAAACCAGTTTAGTTAAAATGGTGCAAATCTCTTGGTTTGTCTTCATGTACGGTGCTACAGCGTGCAGCAGAGCAGCTATAACACTTTCCATCCCAAAGCAAGAGCTTCTCCTGTCTGTGTCGTTAATCCATCTCCCCAAGAGGCAGGAGCTCTGTCAGCAGGAGGCATAGTGCTATCTGGGAGGGGGAGGGCATTAGGTCAGTATAACTACCTGGCTCAGGGGGGTGGATTTTTCACATTCTCCAGTGACATGGATAGGTCTGTAGTGTAGACCTGGCCTGTGTATAGATGGGGCCTCAGAATGTGTCTGCATGAAAAAATTGCCCCAGTTTCATATAAGGAGTGTGTTTAAACTGCTTTCATTCAACTGGTGCAAACCTGTGCCTGGTCTCTGTTAGTTTAGTTTAGGTTAAGCTGATTGGGAATCAATCTAAGCTAAACTGCAGTTAGCCCCTTTGAAAGTGAAATAGTAGCATCCACATGGGAGTTTACCCATTTCAGTAAATCGGTTTAAAAACAGGCTCAACTTTCCCATGTAGACAAGACCTCAATTAAGCAGCAGTGGTGCCCCAACCCGGAGGCTGCCTGTCACTGGAGGGAGAGGCAGAGAGCTTGTCCTGGAATCGCGGCCTCCTGTCACATTTTGGAAGAACCCATTTCTATTCCATTGGGCTCCTCACCCACAGGGCTCGGGGGCAGGGACACTCCCAGGGGAAAGATGGCCGTCCATTCTGGCCTGGAGGAAGTTAGAAAAATGAAAACTGATAGACCCGTTTCCATGTCTGAGAATGCAAACAACCAGACGAACATCCCATGGCATGTCTGCTACCCAAAGCAAACACCCGGACCGGGAACTTGTAGCTAGGGCACCAGCTTGGGTCTCAGGAGTGCAATGTGCTCTTCAGACTTTGTCTTGCACCCCCAGTTCCCCTGTCAGTAAGATGTGGATCATGATACCCCCAACCTCACACAGGGCGGGGAGGGTGTGAAACGGGATCCACAAATGTCTGAGCTTGGTTCCAATGAGCACTATGGACATGCCTATTGTCATAAACAGATAGCTAAGGGTTAATGTCTCTTTCACCTGAAGCACCTGACCAGAGGACCAATCAGGAAACTGGATTTTTTCAACTTTGGGTGGAGGGAATTTTGTGTCTGAGGTCTTTGTTTTCTGTCTGCCTGCTTTTTCTGAGCTTTGGAGAAGTAGTTTCTGCTTTCTAGTCTTCTGTTTCTAAGTGTAAGGACAAAGAGATCAGATAGTAAGTTATATGGTTTCTTTTCTTTGGTATTTGCATGAATATAAGTGCTGGAGTGCTTTGATTTGTATTCTTTTTGAATAAGGCTGTTTATTCAATATTCTTTTAAGCAATTAACCCTGTATTTTGTCACCTTAATACAGAGAGACCATTTGTATGTATTTTTCTTTCTTTTTTTTATATAAAGCTTTCTTTTAAGACCTGTTGGAGTTTTTCTTTACTTCAGGGAAATTGAGTCTGTACTCACCAGGGAATTGGTGGGAGGAAGAAATTAGGGGGAGATCTGTGTGTGTTGGATTTGCTAGCCTGATTTTGCATTCCCTCTGGGTGAAGAGGAAAGTGCTTTTGTTTCCAGGACTGGGAACGGAGAGGGGGAGTCACTCTGTTTGGATTCACAGAGCTTGTGTCTGTGTATCTCTCCAGGAGCACCTGGAGGGGGGAAGGGAAAAAGGATTATTTCCCTTTGTTGTGAGACTCAAGGGATTTGGGTCTTGGGGTCCCCAGGGAAGGTTTTTCAGGGGGACAAGAGTGCCCCAAAACACTCTAATTTTTTGGGTGGTGGCAGCAAGTACCAGGTCCAAGCTGGTAACTAAGCTTGGAGGTTTTCATGCTAACCCCCATATTTTGGACGCTAAGGTCCAAATCTGGGATAAGGTTTATGATACCTATAAATAAATCACTGTCCCCGAACCTGGAAGTGAATGAGACCGATCTGCTGTCAGAGGAGTATTACAATGTGCTATAGAACACTCCTGTGAGTGGGTATTGCTCTTGGGATCTATCATTTACCTGGCAGGTATCTCAACTTGCAGTCAGAGAAACAGCCCCTGACACTGCCTGGGCTGGCTTCGGCAGACGGCTCACTCCATACCAAGTGAAGGATAATTTGTACGTACTGAATCTAGAACTGTGCATTTCAAAAGTTTGGGTGGAACCTATTTATGATGAGATTTTTTTTTGTCCTTTGAAGGTTGGGCAGAGAGAGAATTGGGCAGAGAGTTTCTAATTATGGCCTCTGAGTACTGTTGTACTATAAATAAGCAACGTCAGACGATTCCCAGGAGATCCCTGCTGTCTCACACACACAGGGAATATGGACCATTCACACACCTGGAGGGAGAGCAGATTCCCAGCAGATAGAAAGTGAAGCACAGAGGCCGTTGTCGATGCATTAAACTAATCCCACATTTCAAGGGACCACTGTGTCTGAGGGCAGAAGCTGCTTGAAGACATTGTCATCACAATTTCAATTCAAGGTAGATGGATTGAACGATACATTGATAATAACCTCCCAGCCAAATTCTGTCTTCAGCCAGCTGCAAGTGATTGTGTTGGATCCAACAGAACCTAGGTGGGAAAAGCTCTGTGAAGGCAGAATCATACCCTCACAAGGAGCAGCATGGTCACATACTGTCAAACCACCAACCCTGCCCAAAATATTCAGAGGTCTCTGCCACAAAGAGGAGAGCTGGAAAAAATATAGGAGCTCTGTTACCTGGGGGTGTCAGAAACCCCCCAAAGGGGCAACTTAACTATTTTACTTCAGGCCATGTAAGGAATAAATCAGCAGCAACTCAGCAATTCTGTTTGATCAAGGGGTAATGCAAGTCAGCGTGCTCTTGTCTAACACTGCAGCTTATTAGATGTTAGCACACACGGACATACGGAACAGGTTTAGAACATCTCGGATATTTACCTACATTCTGAGACAGCATTCAGTAATCAATGACAGGCCAGCGCTGGCCAAACACCTCCCTGCCAGGGAGTAAAGATGTCAGGAAAACATCTCTCCCAGGATAGATTCCTAGGACTGCTCCTAAGTGCACGTTATTATTTAAAACTTTTTATAATTAACTTCTACTAAACACATTGGTCATAATGATCCCTATTAAGTTCTTATTTTCTAAATTTTTAATAAACTTTTCTTAATAGAGGCATCTAGACTTAAGGCTGTTTGTTTACTTTTTTTTGTTTTAGTTATTTACTTTGTTTTATACTGATTAGCAAAACTGCCTGTCGTTATGACCTTGCTTCTGAAAGCCTGTCTCCAAACTGACTCTTAACTATGTGCTGTTTTATTTTATTAATTCATTGTGGTGCAGTGCACATAATATGGTGGCAATTAGCTGGATCACATTCTGGTCTCATATATACATTGTTTAAATCCAGGGCAACACTCCCCTTTTCAAAGGCCAAATATTGAGGCCTTTACATTTATATATGTACTTTCACAAGTAAGTATATGTAAAAAACTAGTTCAGTGAGTTACTTTTAAAAGTCCAGCATTAGGCTCAAGGCTCTCAGCCAAGACTGAACAAGAATTTTCTTGCTGGTACTTTTTGGTTTCACCCCTGACTTTGCCTCATTAAAGATCAGACTTCACGTACTTATTTTTGGGAGGTGCCCATGGTTTGTAAAATCACTGGCTTGGCAACCTATCAATCTTCTTCCTTATCCAGCATGTCAGTGATAAGAACACAACAACCAGTGGCACTTGAAGCATTAGAATCACCACAGTTGGATGTAAAGCCAAATTGAAAATTTCTGATGCCATGGGAGACCATCCAAACGATGTCTCCCACCAATTGTGTTCTGAATCTCTGCTAACCCTTTTAATTACTGTTTAGGTATTACATTGGAGTGTAAAATGTATTTTAATTTTAATTGGCTGTGTTTTAATTCAGATACTTAAAAATCAAAATTACATTTTAATGGCTACAATTTGCCAAAAAACACTTACGGAGGGGAGGGATTATGGAATATATTGTACACATAATTAACGATGAGCACAGGACACTAACTTTTAAGGCACACACAATTCTTACCCACATAAACAACTACAGATTTATTTCAAAATGGGTTAATAGAAAAAAATGACATTTTTTATTACTTTTAAATATATATTTTGTGGTTGTGAAGCATTTTTAATACATTTATATATAATTCCAGATTTTTTAAAGTAGACTTTAACTTCACTGTTTTGTATTTCTGGGCCTTTTTTATGCCCCATACTTTATGATTTCTGGGTTCTGTTACTGCTTGATTGATATTAAAGCCAGGGACTGCGATAGAAGAAGCCTATTTTCTATTGCCTTAGACATTAATAAAACAAATGTAATGATTTTTTAAAATTTTGGATTATAACTAAAATTTTTTTTTTTTACCAGGATTGCATTTTTTTTTGAACAATATTTCTAAAACCTGTGCCACCCTATTTCGAATGAACGTAGCCAATCTAAGGATGCCTTCAGGCATTGACCCATTGCATTTACTTTATTTGCAACCACCATTTTATTTGTGCTGTTAAGAACTTCTACCCCAGCACCAATTGTTCCTAAAATGTCCTTTTTTATATTCACATGGGGTCGGAGCAGGGCTGGCTCTAGCAATTTCACCACCCCGAGCACGGCGGCACGCCGCGGGGGGCGGTCTGCAGCTTGCCGGTCCCGCGGCTCCGGTGGACCTTCCGCAAGCTTCCCTTGGGGGGTCCTGTGGTCCCACGGCTCCGGTGGACCTCCCACAGGCTTGCCTGCGGATGCTTCACCGGAGCCACAGGACCAGCGGACCGTTCGCAGGCATGCCTGCGGGAGCTCCACCGGAGCCGCCTGCCGCCCTCCTGGCAACCGGCAGAGCACCCCCCGCGGCGTGCCACCCCAAGCACGTGCTTGGCATGCTGTAGCCTGGAGCCGGCCCTGGGTCAGAGAATATTATTATTTATTTAATTTTTTCAGCTCATACAATGGTTGAACAAACTTTTTACAATGGGGTTTTATTGTTAAAATATTTGCTAAGGTAGAACATAACATAAGAACATAAGAATGGCCGTACTGGGTCAGACCAAAGGTCCATCTAGCCCAGTGTCCTCTCTGCCGACAGTGGCCAGTGCCAGGTGCCCCAGAGGGAGAGAACCTAACAGGCAATGATCAAGTGATCTTTCTCCTGCCATCCATCTCCATCCTCTGATGAACAGAGGCTAGGTAATATTCACAAGTCCTATTTTTAGAGTGTGGGTTGGATTAATTACCAATTGCTTTTTTACATTGGATTGAACTACACATGCTCCAATTAAATTATTTACAGGAGGTTCCAAAGTTTATACTTCCATGCCTTTTACTTTATGGGGTCCCTGGAGGAGCCATTCTTCTGTTGTATCGGGCTGCATATTTATAACTATTTTACCAAGGCATCATTTAATCATCTTTATTTTAAACATTATTTATTTCTGTTGTAAACTTTCTGAAAATCCAGGGCTTTTTAAGTGCAAGACAAAAGAATTTTCCATTTTTTTGTTGTCACTGTTTGCAATTTTGCTTTTTTTAATTTTTCATTGAGTGCCTTTGGAAACAAGGGGGAATATTACAGCCTACAATGGATTGTCTTTTCCCGTGGGGTTGTTCGCTTAGCGATTTCATTCCTCAGGTGAGTGCACTTGGGCTTGCTACAATTAATTAGCAGCCTGACAGATTCCATACATATGAGTAGTCTTTAATTGATTTATTAACAAATATGCTTTTCCAACAAGTCCATATGAATACATAAGAATTGTGATGTTGCCACCAAAGTAGGAGGGATTCTGTAATCGCCAGTAAAAATCCTTTGCAATCCAAACTATAACGCATTGCCAGTTCTGGTTCATTCCCACACTGATGTTTACTTTGTCTAAGTCCAAGCCTTTCAGCTTTACCGTAGTGGGGGAATATCCATCCGTGGGGTATAAAAGAGTAAGTTGTTTTCCCAGGATACTGGAGTCAGTAGTGATGTCAAGGGTATTGTTCACTTTATATGTTGCTGTTATTTATGGGAAGTCTTCCCTCGCCTCGATTACAACAGATTTTGGATTTATACAGTTAGAGACGCACACCTGGAGTTCCAATGCCAGCAAACACGGAGCAAGGGAATGCTTAATTTTTAAAAACTTTTAACTTGATTTAAAAAACAAAACAAAACTTTTATTTTATATAGTGGGAGATTACATAATAATACAAACTAAACATTAATTTGTACTTAGGCCAGCCGGCTGAGTTTCTCCTCCCCCCTTTCTCAAGAGCGGGTTCTTAATTTTTTTGGATTGTGCTCCAAATGTCCTTTTGGGATCTAGCATGTACAGTAATTTTAACTGTTTTGGAGCTGTTTAGGGCTTTCTTTTTTTTTACTGTTTTATGGCAAAAAACTCTTCTGCTCTTCTGTTCTTCCCCCCTTCTGACCACCCCATTTCCATACTAAGGTGGTCACGTTTGGAGCCATGGACTGGAGCTTCCACGACTTTTCCAGGGTTTCATGTAAAGGGGACCATAAACAAGACGTGCCCACAGGAAAAGAAAGATCATGGGGATCACTTTTCTCATTATCATAATGAGAAGGATACAAGTAGCCATCCTCATCTGACCTGCCCCCCACGCTCCCGCACCTTCCCAGGCTACGACTACTTCGAATCACAGCCACTCTTCCCTTCTCTTCTCCCAACATAGTTCTAAGAGCACAAATTTGCTTCTTACATTCCCGTGGTCACCCTGACTTCTACTATGGGATTCCTGTGTTGAGGCTCTGACAGCAGATTCACTCTCCGTTTCTGGATGTCTTAACACAGACACTTGCTGCTCCAGCCTGTTTTTTTCTTCTTTTTTTTCCTAGTGCACACTTGCTTCTGCATAGCGCGAGGGGTGCTCTGCTTGCGCGAGGGGTGTGACTCGGAGGGTTTCAGATTTTGCCATGACATCAGTTATATATTTACATTTTTATTTTAACCCTTAAATATTCTAACTCCTGGTTAATGTTGTTGCTGCCATTCATACCCCCTGTAATGCAGCTTTTTTTATTCCCATTAACATTAGGATCGTTCCCTTTTCCTGTACCAGCTCAGGATTCCCATTCTTTATAGAGCTGCAACAGTGCTCCAGGGCCCCTTAAGGCTCCAGCTTTCAAGGGCCGTTCCCACGTTTCTGTATAAAATTCGCTAAGCTGTTCTTCAAAACCATTTCTGGTTTTTCTTTTTTTCCAGGTGTTTCCTGTCCCTCTCACAAATCTTTTTTACTTAATCAGACTTTTTTGGACCAAGCCCATAAATCAACAACAGAGGGTGACCTTAAATAAACTCACAGACTGTGGTGTGGAGAATTTCAGGTTGCTACCCTGTTCCACTCCCCCCCACACCTACTGTAAAATAACACAAACAAACCACTTGCATTAATTTGTTCCTGTCCTTACACCACTCCTGGCCAGGCTCACTCTGTTACCTAGGGTTGTCATGGCCCCCAAATGGGGCAACTTAACTATTTCACTTCAGGCAGTCTAAGGAATAAATCAACAGGAACTCAGCAATTCTGTTTGATCAGAAAGTAATTCAAGTAAGTGTGCTCTTGTCTAACACTGCAGTTTATTAGGTGTAAGTACACACAGACATAAGCAATAGGTTTAGAGCGTATATTCTGAGTCTGTATTGAGTAATCAACAATAGAACAACATGTGAGGAAAATGTTTTTTCTAAGATAGCTTCCAAGGACTGATCCCAAGTACACATTATTATTTAAACTTTTTTAAACTATCTTCTACTAAATACATTGGTCATACTGACCCCTATCAAGTTATTACTTTTTAAAACTTTTATTAGTAGAGGCACTTGGACATGAAGTTGTTTATTTGCATATTGTTTGTATTTTATTTTTTGTTATTTACTTTTTTATATACTAATTAGCAAAACTGCCAGTACTTATGACCTTGCTTCTGCAAGCCTGTCTCCAAATTAACCCATAACTATGTGACATTCTTTTTTATTCATTCATTGTCACTGACTGCACATAATATGGTTGCAATTGGCTTGAACACATTTTGCAATATATTCACCCTTAAATCCAGGGGAACAGCTCCATGTTTCCCAGCCAAGCCCCACTGAATAACCCAGCCCCTTCTGTGCTGTTAAAGAGGGATGCAACTTAGCCAGTCCCCAGGCTAAGCATCTTTCCAGCAGACCAATCTTCCAGGCATGTGGCTCTCAGTGCTCTTTCCCCAGACCCTGAGCCTGCCACTCTCTGAGCTTCCTTGGCCTGGCATAACCTGTGGGATCCCCCCTCACCCGTCTCAGCTCTGTGCTTCCTCTGGGCTATTATGTGGGGCAGGTGCTGCTAACCAGGGCCATTTCTGGGCTCCAAAGCCCTGCACTCACTCAGCTCCTGCTCGGCAGAGAGGGGCTGCCTGGGCCAGCGGGAGGTGTCCAGATAGTCTCTGTGAAGTGCTAGAGGAGCGCTGGGCAGGGAGGTTTATAGACATCGCTGTGGGATCTCAGCAGGGTTTCTGCCTCACCTGAGCAGACACAGCTCAGCAGAGAGCGTGAGACTAATCAAATAGTCCCCTGCTATTCCCCGGTGCCCCGAGGAGTCTGGGGAGGGCCATGCACCAGGGACAAGCGGAGACAACAGGGAAAGCTCATTAGTATCAAACAAATTAAAAGCCAGGCAGGGTTTGCCAAGACTCATGAACTCTAGAAATTGTTCAAGAGCTGTACGTTCCTGGAGTAATTCATAGATCTGGCTGCAAGAAAATTGCTGCCTGCTGATTGGTTGCAGAAATCACAAAGTTGCTGTGAATTTGAGTGGCATTGCGACCCCATAGACCAGGTCACAATGCCACTGGCTCCCACTGGAACTGGCCATCTCTGTCTGCGGGTGTGGGCTGGAAGGCTCCTGGTGATCTTGAGGACTTCACAGTCATTGGCTGCCTGGACACACCAGAGGCTGGGCTCGGGAAGTCCCCAGTGAGTGGGGTGAGGCAGGGCTTGTGCTGGGACTTGGGAATCTCGCAAGGGGCCTCCAGGGGTCTCTGAGCTGGGACTGGCTCTAGGGTGCAGGGGTTAGACCAGACCCCCCTGCCCCTGCCCTATACAGAGGTTGTGCCACGTATCTACTCCTACTTGATTTTCCTTTTCTTCTGCATCTGAGGATTGTCTTTTTTTGCTATAGTATCAAACTTAAAATTTACATTCATTTGGCTAGCTACTGTGACTCCCAAGTCCTGTTCAGACTAACTCCTTCTCAGGACACTGTCCACTTTATTATTAATTTAGCATACAATTTTTGTTCCTAGATTTAGGATTTCACATTTGTGTTAAAACATACTGTGATGAGTTTGGTCAAAGAGCTCTTCTTGGGACTGTCACCTGACATGGTGGAATTATCTCTGAGCCCCTTTTCCGTGCCAGCCTGGGACTCCAGAACCCTGCCTTCTTGAGCCAGACATGCCAGCCTGCTGCAACTCAGGCCCAGGGTCTGGTCCATGCCCTCAAAGCTGCAGACTTAACATAAAACTGCTCAGCAAAGCACTTACCTCCAAAACCCAAACACCCACTCCCAATGGGATCCAAACCAGAAATAAATCCGTTTTACTCTGTATAAAGCTTATAAAAGGTAAACTCATAAATTGTCTGCCCTCTATAACACTGATAGGGAGAGATGCGCATTTGTTTGCTCCCCTTGGCATTAATCACTTACTCTTGGTTAATTACACTGGTCTACAATTTTTGAGAAGTCGTCTGCTTCAGAGATAAAATGTGATATTTATTATGTATTTTGATGTGCTGAATTCAAATATGACAATTAAAACAACTGATTGGCTACTGTTTCTAAGATATTTAAGTTTTTACATTTTATGTCTATGTATATTGTGTAGATAGTAGAGTTTTAATCATAAATTGTAAACCTAGGTCTTTTCATGTGTTTATGGTTGCTTTTCATGATAATATTTCACCTGTCCTGTTTATATAACACTTGAAAAATCAGCAGAAGGGTTATATAAATAAAATGTATTATGAAACAAAAGGCAGAAAACTATTCTGTACATAGTTTACTCCTATTCAGTGTCTACTCGGTGCTTCTTGGCTTGTCTCTTGTATTCATTAAATGGAGCATCTCTTGTCACTGTCCAGCAATAGTCTGCAAGCATTGATGGGCTCCATTTGCCCTGATAGCCTGCCAGGAGATTCCACTGCTGTAGTCTGGAGCCCAACAGCTCTGCCTTACTCTTGGGTAGTTCCAAATCCCTGACAAGGTCATTCAGTTCACCTTGTGTTATGAGGTGTGGTTCAGAGGAGGAGGATGGGAGAAAATGTGAGTCCTGTGACATTGATGGTTCAGGACTAGAAGTTTCCTCCTCTTCCTCTTCCTCGTCTGACTCAAGTGAGAATGATTCTGGTGCATCAGGAATCAGCAGTCCTTCTCCATGGGGTACTGGGCGTATAGCTGATGGAATGTTTGGACAATGCACAGTCCACCTTTTCTTCTTTGACACTCCTTTCCCAACTGGAGGCACCATGCACAAGTAACAATTGCTGGTATGATCTGTTGGCTCTCTCCAAATCATTGGCACTGCAAAAGGCATAGATTTCCTTTTCCTGTTCAACCACTGGCGAAGATGTATTGCACAAGTGTTGCAGCATATGTGTGGGGCCCACCTCTGGTCCTGATCTCCAATTTTGCAGCCAAAAAAAGGTGATAGGCTTTGTTAACCATAGTGGTTATACTGTGCTTTTGTGATACAAAAGTCACTTCACCACAAACATAGCAGAAGTTATCTGCACTGTTCACACAAGTACGAGGCATCTCTGCTCACTTTGGCTAAACAGAAATGTGTCCCTTTGCAAAATCAAACACTGACAAATAAGAGAGCACGACACTGTATGATTTCTAGAGCTGATATAGGGCAATTTGTTCAGCACAGTGATGTAAGCTTTGTTATGATTGCATCATCCATGACTTCTAGGAATAACATGATGGAATTCATATCATGTATGACGCAATACCAGCTTCAGATTGCATCATTCATTGTTTTGCCTAAAAAACAAGTACTGTCCAAACCCAGTCATACATTTATTCATAGATCCAGTCAAAGATGTATTTTAGTCATTTCTGGTTTAAATTGAGATCCCTTCCCTTTATAACTCACTTATCCTCCGCCATTCCCAAGTCAAGGGTCGTACATACTGACCCAATAGTATATCTTGAAAACTAGAGCCAATCAACAATTTTAAGCATCATTTTCGTTCTCAGTGACTCAGAATTAGTAAAGTTGGACTCCATTTATTTCAGAAGCATTTTGGCTGTAGAGCAGTGTTATTAATCAAAAGTGATTTTATTAAAAATAAAATTTAAGTGGTTTCAAATAATAACAGATAGAACAAAGTAAGTTACCAAGCAAAATAAAACAAAACACAGGAGTCTAAGCCTAGTACATTAAGAAACTGATTACAGGTAATATCTCACCCTCAGAGATGTCCCAAGAAGCTTCTTTCACAGACTAGACTCCTTCCTAGTCTGGGCCCAATCCTTTCCCAGCTACAACCTTTGTTAGTTCCAGCAGCATCTTAGGTGAGAAGCAGGAGCTTTCTCATGACTGGGACGCACTTTGTTCTGTTCCATCCCATTTTATAGCTTTGGCACAAGGTGGGAATCCTTTGTCACTCTGGGTTCCCGCCCCTCCTTCTAAATAGAAAAGTACCAGATTTAAGATGGATTCCAGGATCATGTGACATGGTCACATGTCATCATAAGACCTAATTCTTCATTCTCCCAGGGCTGGCCCACACATACCCAGGGAGGTTTGCAAGTAAACAGAGCATTTACAACCAATTGTCCTAATCAATGGGAGCCATCAAGCTTCCAAACCACCATTAATGGCCTGCACTTTGCATAAGTACAATAGACCCTCAGAGTTATACTTTATATTCCTAATTTCAGATACAGGAATGATACATTCATACAAATAAGATGAACACACTCAGTAGATTATCAGAATGGTAGCTGTGTGAGCCTGTATCAGCAAAAACAACAAGGAGTCCTTGTGGCAACTTAGAGACAAACAAATTTATTTGGGCATAAGCTTTCGTGGGCTAAAACTCACTTCATCACATGCATGAAATGGAAAATACAGTAGGGAGGTGTAAATTCACAACATATGGAAAGATGGGAATTGTCTTACCAAGTAGGAGTACAGTGCTAACAAGCTTAATTGAATTGAATTAAATCAACAGGAGAGAGATCTCGCATCACCATAGTTAATCCACCTCTGAAAGAGGCTCTCCTGCCGACATAGCACAGTTTTCACCAGCACTTAGGTTGTTATTACTATGTTGCTCGGGGTGTGGATGTTTCACTCCCTGAGCAACGTAGCTATACGGAAGTAATTCAGAAGTGTAGGCCTTCCCTAAAACAGGCAGCATCATGATTGATCCTTTAGTACATTAATCAATAAGAAAGAGATCTTGGAATCATTGTGGATAGTTCTGTGAAAATATCCACTCAATGTATAGTGACAGTCAAATAAGTGACCAGAATATTGGGAACCATTAGGAAAGGGATAGATATTCAGACAGAAAATATCATATTGCCTCTGTATAAATCCATGGTATGCCCTCATCTTGAAACAGTGTGCAGATGTGGTCACTCTATCTATCTATCTATCTATCTATCTAGTGCAATTTGAAAAAAGTTCAGAAAATATTATTGTATTATTATTAGGGATATGGAGCAGGTTCCGTGTGAGCAGAGATTAATCAGATTGTGACTTTTTCAGCTTGGAAAAGAGAAACTAAAAGGGGATATGATAGAGGTCTATAAAATCATGACTGGTGTGGAAAAAGATAATAAGGCAGTGTTATTTACTCCTTCTCATAACACAAGAACTAGGGGTTACCAAATGAAATTAATAGGCAGAAGGTTTAAAACAAACAAAGGAAATATTTATTCACACAATGCACAATCAACCTGTGGAACTCTTTGCCAGAGGATGTTGTGAAGGCCAAGACTATAACAGGGTTCAAAAAAAAAAGAACTAGATAAATTCATGGAGGATAGGTCCATCAATGGTTATTAACCAGGATGGGCAGGGATGGTGTCACTAGCCTCTGGTTGCCAGAAGCTGGGAACAGGCGATAGAGATGGATCACTTGATGATTCTCTATTCTGTTCATTCCCTGTGAAGCACCTGGCATTGGCCACTTTCGGAACACAGGATACTGGTCTAGATGGACCTTTGGTGTGCCCCAGTGTGGCTGTTTTTATGTTCTTATCTTTCCATTAAGTTTCTTTGATGCCTGTCATGTCAATATCCTCATTTAATGCAAAGCATTCAAGTTCACTCACCTTAATATTTAGATTTCCATCATTTGCATAGAAGCACTTGTACATTTTTTCGATGTTCAGTTGCTTGCCTTCATGTGCTATTTTTAAATTTGACCATTCCTCACTAGCTCCTAAGTGAAAAGAACAGGAGTACTTGTGGCACATTAGAGACTAACAAATATATTTGAGCATAAGCTTTATGGACTACAAAACTCACTTCTTCGGATGCATAGAATCTATGCATCCGAAGAAGTGGGCTGTAGCCCACGAAAGCTTATGCTCAAATATATTTGTTAGTCTCTAATGTGCCACAAGTACTCCTGTTCTTTTTGTGGATACAGACTAACACGGCTGCTACTCTGAAACCCAGCTTCTAAGTATAATTTACCAGGTCTTTCCTATCCTTTTTGCTAGGATGTACAGTTCCTCCTGTAACAAATCCATCCCTCAGTTGTGTTCTCCTCTGCACCTGTTGGCTTTTCACCAGCCCATAGTTTATAAATCCTCCATAAATTTTTTAATTGTACATGCCATCAATCTGGTTCCATTTTGGTTAAAATGGAACTCATCTCTCCTGTATGGTCCATTCCTTCCCAAAAAGGTTCCCAAGCTCCTAATAACCCTAAAACCCTTCAACTTACCAGCTAGGTACCCCAGGCTCATTCTGGGAGGGGCAATGAGTCTATGGCTTGGGTCTGTATTAAGGCCCGAGCAGCACCAGGTACGGGCATCCTAGCTCTGGCGTATGGCTGACAAGCACTGGCTTCTTGGCCTACAGAAGAGGAGACAGGCACCCCAGGTTTGGGGTGGCAGGGAGGGCACAGGCCCATTCACGCCACTGCACCCCAGCTCAGGGCCCCAACTATGGCAACTGGGTTTGCCTCTGCGTCAGCAGGAGGAGGCCACTCTTTCTCAATACAGAGTGGAAGATAATGAAGAGGACAGATCACTGATACAGTGTGATTTCATTGCTCACTAAACTAGGTGAAAGAAAACAATATGCTAATCATAAACCTTATAACAAAGGATTTGGTATTGATGGTAAATCCTATAAAAAGATGTAACATGCATGATTTTGGGGAAAAGCTTTTAGACATGCTATGAGTAGTAAACAAGAAGCCATGTGGAGTTACTGCTTATCAGCTAACACCTGTAAACAGGCTCAAAGCTTCTCTCATCAGGGAAACCATAATAAACCTGGTCTGCTGTGTGGAAGGGGAAACTGAGGCATACCACCTCATAGCATTGATGAACATGTCTATTGAGTTATCACTAGCTGGAAAAGAACAATTGTTAACAACGTTGCACAGTACACTGTGGATAACACTACACTGTTTGCAGTACTTGGGAGTTGTATGTTCAAAACCTACAGAGGGCTTTGGGCACTCTGCCTCCGCATTAATCAGTGATTACCACTCCTGCAGTAATCTAAGGGGCAAGGAGTGACTCTCTGTGCCCCAAAGCAATGCCCTGGAATCCCCATATTTACCAGGTATCAGAGGGATAGCCGTGTTAGTCTGGATCTGTAAAAGCAGCAAAGAATCCTGTGGCACCTTCTAGACTAACAGATGTTTTGGAGCATGAGCTTTCGTGGGTGAATACCCACTTCGTCAGATACATGTCATGCATCCGACGAAGTTAGTATTCACCTACAGAAGCTCATGCTGCAAAATGCCTGTTAGTCTATAAGGTGCCACAGATTCTTTGCTGCTTTTACATATTTACCAGGCTTATGTGGTTATGTGGTGTTTTATATAAAGTATGTCATGCAAGGTATCAATGGAAAAGTTATGATGTACTGAAAGTGATTACCCTAGTTGTATGTATGCATTATTTTTGTTACCTAAAGTTATGAATATTGCTTATGTACCAATATTTCAAATGTGTTTGCTCCTGGGTAGCACCCACAAGGTAGTTTATATCCAGTGTGGCCAGCACATTGTGGATGAACCATCCAAGGCACTAGCCCATTAAGAAACACAATAGGCCTTAGAAGAAGCTAATCCCCACCTGATGGACTTTCCTGTGAACATCGTAGCCAGGATATGGGTAATGGCTCCTGCTATGACTCATGAAAGCAGGTAAGGTCATGTGACCAGTTCATGTGACACTGGACTCCATCTTGTGCCTGAACATTTCCAGTAATTGTGCTGGGGCCTTTTGCTTAGAAAAAATGAATTTCCCTTCATATGGCAGAAGCTATAACTGGGGAAGTGTCATCATCACTTGGCCTCACTCCCTCCACAATGCAACCCCCGGAAACACCTTAGGAACAAAGACTGAAATGGGGCTGAAATCCCCGCTGACGGGATTTCTAGCCTGTGTATGGAAGGCTGGTGAACTGTATGTATCATCAGGGGGAGACATTCCTTTATCCAAATCTTTTCTAGTCTATAGAACTTAGATTGTGATTTTGTTTATTTTTTAGGTTACCAATTTTGATCTGTTCCCTGTTACTTATAATCACTTTAATCTATCTTCCTTTACTTGTAAATCTATTTTTTCGGTATATATATATATATATATATATATATACCTAAAACAGTGTGTTGTTCGAAATGCAAAAGGGAAATCTGCTCAGGAACAGGGGCTGGTACATTGTCCTCTCCACACTAAGGGAGGGGTAATAAACTTACACTGGTCAGGCTTCTGACAAGGGCAAGACAGCACAGCTCTGGGGTCCTAGGCTGGGGAGCTGGGGGGAATTGACTGGAGCCTCTCTATTGTTAGTTCATGAGTGGCTAGTGAAAGCTTTCACGTAACTGCAGCTGGGTGTGTCCCTGTCTGTGTATAGCTGTGTAAGTGCAAGACCTGGAGAGGATTGCAGCGTGGCACAGCCTCACAGTCTGAGAGGGGGCCCAGACTGGTATGTCAAACAACTTGGCAGTATCTGAGTTCCAGTTTGTATCCTGGGTGAGTCCATCACACCCACCCAGTGAATAGGCCCTGATAGAGCATGAGTTCATTACCTTCTTGTCATGCACTCAGTTCCTGATGGAGACAGTGTGCTTATGATGGTTGTAGTGGGGAAGTCAGAACTCCTGGGTTCTGTCTGTACTTCTCTGTGTGACTTTGCCCAAGTCTCCTCCACCCATGCCTCAGTTTACCTATCTGCATAATGGGGATATGCTCATTTTGGATTTCCTTTCATAGGTATTCTGAAAATCCTTCAAAAAAAAAAAAGGTGCTACATGGTATGATTATAGTTACTGCTGAGAATGACTGATCTTTGATCCCTTAGCAACAGCCCAGTGTGCCTGCAGAAAGTGTTCTTGTCTCCTGTAAGTCATCTGTCCCCTGATCTGTCTGCCTACTATCTACCCATCCATCCTGGGCATTTACAGGGTATCAGATCCTATGGGGACCTGGACATTATCCGTAGTTTCCTTACTAATCAACTGTAATTTTCAAATATGCATAAAAGCACAGAGCAGCTAATTGATCTTTAACTCGACAGAGAGTCCAAGAGTTCTCATCTCCCTTTGGGGAGGTCCCTTAATTACTGTTTACTCTTAAAGCTGGATAAATAGCACAAAAGCGCAAACACAGAAAGATAGACACTGGCTAGAGTGTTTCTGGTCTCCAGCCTGTTTGCATCCAGATACCGCTTCTCTCCTAGAGGCTGAGCCAACCCCACTAGGATTGCACAGAGCTATATTATAAATGATCCACATCCCTGTGTCAGCTCTTGGTGTGGGATGTTGCTGCAGATGCTGGGTGAGAGAGGTGTGGGGCACGGCTACCTGAGGAGGATTCCCAGGGAAGGCACTTCCGTCTAAGAATTCACAGGTACCATCTCTTGCTGTTTGTCAAACCCAGTGAAGTGTGGATGTGATGGGATATAGAAAAGGTTTGTGGTCCTTTCCGCTCTGTACAGTCATGAAACATCCCAAGGTCCTTGCCAGAGGGGATGAGTTTGCTCCAGTAGCATGGGCCAAAATGTCCCTCTTTGCTGTGCCTCCCCGGCTGATGGCATCCAGCCCCCAGTGGCTGCATTTCTGTGGCACAGTGAATGCTTAAAGACGAAAGGTGTCAGCAGATGGATAATACAAGGCAAAATTCGGAGGCTGTGGCTGGAAGTTTACTTAGGCCTCAATGAATCAAAATTCCCCTTAGAGTAAGAACTGAGTAAAAACCTTGGGAGCCAGCTGTGTGTTAATGCACAGACACTGTCACCTCCTCCTCTTGCATTTCAGGGCTCTGGCTGTTAACAGGGGGATGCGGGGTGGGGACTGTTATCTGACCTTAATCTGCTAGAAAGCATGGAGGTGGTAGAGATCCTCACTAGAATAATATAAGCATTTTTCAACATGTGCAAGATATCTTCTCCCCTAGATTTACTCGAGAATTCGGCTGAACTGTTATGCCTGAAACTTTCAAAATACAATTTGTTCGGAAGCAGACACCCAACATGGGAAATTTCAGTCCAAATGGTTAATGTTTGGCAAACTTATAAGCAACTGAAAATGAGGTCTCCTAATGGAAGGTGTCAGATAGCCTTAACTAACTGTGGTGCCACCAGCACCACCTACAAGGGCCAACCCATTTGTGAATCCCATTCAGCTAAGCTCTTTGCTCTAACAGAGTCCGTGGCAAGGAGTTCCATAGGCCAAATATGTATTATGTAAACAGTTTTCTTTTATTAGAGTTATATGTACAGACTTTCAATGTAATAGACTGTTTCCATTCTCATGTGTTATGAAACGCAGTGAATATAAATGCCAAATCTACTTTGGTTATCTATAGATTCATAGAGCATAAGGCCAGAAGGGACCATTTGATCATCCAGCCTGACCCCCTGTATAACACAGGCCATTAAATTTTACCTAGTTACCTGTGAACTGAGATCCATATCTTCTGTTTGACTAAGGCCTGATCTACACCAGGATTTTATATCAAGGAATCATAAAGCCACATTTTGAGAAGGGATCACAGGGGTCATCTAGTCTAACCCCCTGCCAAGATGCAGGGTTTGTTGTGTCCAAACCGCCCCATAGAGATGGCTAGTTAGTCTCCTTTTGAAAACCTCCACCAAAGCAGCTTCCACAATCTCCCGAGGTGTCTGCTCCATTGTCTTCCTTTTCTTAAAGTTTGGCAGTTTATCTGAGATGTAACCTAAATCTGCCATGCTGTAGATTGAACCCATCGTCTCTTCTCCTGCCCGCTCCAGTGAGTCCAAACAACTTTTCTCCATCTTTTTATAGCAGCCATTCAAGTATCTGAAGACTGCTGTCATCTCCCCACTCAATTTCCTCCTTTCCAAGCTAAACATACCCAGTTCCTTCAGCCTTTGCTCGTATGGCATGTATTCCATCCCTTGGTTCTTTGTCTCTCAGCTCTGGATCCTTTCCAGTTTCTCTACATCCTTTATATACATTGGAGATCCAAACTGGACACAGTACTCCAGCTGAGGCCTAAGCAGCGCTGAGTAGAGCGATCTTATCACCTCCCATGACTCGCATGCTCTGCCTCTGCTAATGCAACCAAAAAATTGCATTTGCTTCTTTTGCAATAGCAAAAAAACACTGACACCCAGGAGATATGTAGCTATATAAACCTATCCTCGGTGTGTGCAGCATGAGGTCTACTGAAGAATTATTCATTGACCTAGTTACCATCTCGGAGAGGTGGATTACCTACGATGACAGGAGAATTCCTGCTGTCTGTATAAGAAGTGTCTAAACTTTAATGTAGAAAAGCCCTGACGCAGATCTTCCAGAAACACATCCAGTCTGGATCTGCAGACATGAGGAACTGGAGTTTCCACCACTTCCCTTTGCAGTTTATTCAAAAGTTTAATCACCATCAGTGCTAAACATTGGTTCCTTATTTCTATCTGGAATTTGTCTGGATTCAGCTTCCAGCCATTTGGCCCTGCTCTGCCTTTCTCCGCTAGATTACAGACCCCTTTAGTGTCCAGAGTTTTCTCCCCGTGAAGGTCTCCGCTTGATCGTCTCTTGCATAAGATAAATAGATGAAGCTCTTTACATCTCTCTCCCTATCTGGCATTTTCTCCAGACTGAAATAATTGTTGTGGTTCTTTTTTGCACCCTCTCCAATTTTTCAAGATCCTTTTTGAAATGTGGACCCCTGAAGTGGATGCAGTCGATTTCACCAGTGTCATATGCAGAGGTGAAATCATTCCCCTGATCCAACTCTGCACTCCCCTGTTTATGCATCCAAGGATCACATCAGTCCCTTTGGCCACAGTGGCACGCTTGGACCTGAAGATGAGTTGGTTGTCCACAGAGACCCCTAAATCCTTTTCAGGTTCCCTTCATTCCATAGTATATTGTCCTAGTCTGTGGGTCTGGCCTGCATTTCCTTTTCTGATATCTTTGAATTTTTATCTTTGAATTTGACTGTTTTAAAACATTTTGTCACGTATCAGAGGGTAGCTGTGTTAGTCTGGATCTGTAAAAGCAGCAAAGAATCCTGTGGCACCTTATAGACTAACAGACGTTTTGGAGCATGAGCTTTCGTGGGTGAATACCCACTTCCTCAGATGCATGTAATGGAAATATCCAGGGGCAGGTATATATATGTGTGCTAGTAGAACCTTAGGGTTACAAACAACAGGGTTACTAATTGATCAATCAAACACACACCTAATTCAGAACAAGAAGTAAGCAATCAGGCAGCAGCAAATCAAAAAAGAAAAAGAAAAAAAGAAAATAGGCAAATACTATTAAAAAAAGAGAAAATTTAAAAAAATATTTGACAAAATTAGGAAACAATGGAAAAGCTGGTAAGGAATTAGTTAAAATTCCAGGAATATAATTAATGCCACACAACAACAGGGTGTGTGGAAAAAAAGTCTGTACAAATAAATTGTATTTCATCCTTTAATAAGAGTACATGTTTCATTGATCAAGGGAACCACATACATGCAATAGACTTTGATTTCTCTGACACATTTGCTTCAGTAGGGAAAATATTCCGATTAAAAATATGAAGACTCTACAATATCAGTGGAGCACATGTCAAATGCACAAAAATCTGGCTAACTAACAGATCTCAGAAAGCAGTTGTCAATGGGTCATTGTTAGTGAATGGGGCTATATCTAGTGGGGTTCTGCAGGGATCACTTCTAAGCCTGGTACTGTTCAGTATTTTCATCAAAGATTTGGAAGCAAATAGAAAAATCACTGCAGATAAAATTTACGGATGACACAAGATTAGCACACATATATATACCTGCCCCTGGATATTTCCATTACATGCATCTGAGGAAGTGGGTATTCACCCACGAAAGCTCATGCTCCAAAACGTCTGTTAGTCTATAAGGTGCCACAGGATTCTTTGCTGCTTTTAAAACATTCTGTTTGCTTGTATGGTCCTAGCTCACCAAATGCTCCAAAACAACCAATGTGCCTTGCTGGCCTCCTCTGCCAATCTTGTGTCATCCGTAAATTTTATCTGCAGTGATTTTTCTATTTGCTTCCAAATCTTTGATGAAAATACTGAATAGTACCAGGCTTAGAAGTGATCCCTGCAGAACCCCACTAGATATAGCCCCATTCACTAACAATGACCCATTGACAACTGCTTTCTGAGATCTGTTAGTTAGCCAGATTTTTGTGCATTTGACATGTGCTCCACTGATATTGTAGAGTCTTCATATTTTTAATCGGAATATTATCCCTACTGAAGCAAATGTGTCAGAGAAATCAAAGTCTATTGCATGTATGTGGTTCCCTTGATCAATGAAACATGTACTCTTATTATAGGATGAAATACAATTTATTTGTACAGACTTTTTTTCCACACACCCTGTTGTTGTGTGGCATTAATTATATTCCTGGAATTTTAACTAATTCCTTACCAGCTTTTCCATTGTTTCCTAATTTTGTCAAATATTTTTTTTAAATTTTCTCTTTTTTAATAGTATTTGCCTATTTTCTTTTTTTCTTTTTCTTTTTTGATTTGCTGCTGCCTGATTGTGTACTTCTTGTTCTGAATTAGGTGTGTGCTTGATTGATCAATTAGTAACCATGTTGTTTGTAACCCCAAGGTTCTACTGTAGATGCTATTTAACATCCTCCTTGACAGCTAATGGACTGGAAACTATTTAAACCCCTCTTGTGATATAAGTACCTCATACTGCTTCTTTCCAAATGCAGAGCAAAAGAATTTCTTGAACACATTTCCTTTCCTGCAACATTAAAAAGTTTCCTTGCTACCTCTAGGAATTGGCCTAAACCTGTTCTAGAATTTCATTTGTTGTTAATATACTTAATAACCTTCTTTTTGCGATCCTTACTGTACTGGATGCCACTTCCAGCAGCTCCCATTGACCTGGAGCAGCGAACCATGGCTAGTGGGAGCAGGGTCGCCTCCAGGCCACAGCATGCCAAGCTCGTGCTTGGGGTGGCACACCGCGGGGGGTGCTGTGCCGGTTGCTGGGAGGGAGGCAGGTGGCTCCGGTGGAGCTGCTGCAGGCGTGGCTTCGGATGGTCCGCTGGTCCCACGGCTCCGGTGGAGCATCCACAGACACGCCTGCGGCAGCTCCACCAGAGCCACGGGACCATCGGACCCTCCACAGAAAGGCCTGCGGCAGGTCAACCGGAGCCACGGGACCAGCTGACCGTCCGCAGAAACGCCTGCGGGAGGTCCACCGGAGCGGCGGGATGGGCGAGCGGCAGAGCGCCCCCCGTGGTGTGCAGCCGTGCTTGGGGCGGCGAAATTGCTAGAGCCAGCCCTGAGTGGGAACCGCGATCAGCCAAACCTGTGGACGTGGCAGGTAAACAAACTTGCCCAGCCCGCCAGGGGCTTTCCTTACACAAGCGGCATCCCAAGTTTAGGAAACTCTACTTTAGAAAGACAGGGTGTGCAAAACTTAGCACATATCCAGAGCAGGTTATTCTCCATCCTATTCCTTAGGCATCCAAACATTGTCTTTGTTTTTGCCTCTGCTGTGAATAAGCAGATGTTTCCACAGAACTGCTATGAATGATTCCCAGGTCTTTGCCCCGAGGTGTGTTCTAGTTGCAATGTTTTCCTGTGGGACATTTGTCGGCAAATCTTTGGGTTTTTTTCCACTCAGATTTTGAGAAACCAGGTGAATGCAGAATTCTCTACAGCATTGATGCTGTAGCCTGGGTTTCATTGCATTATGTCTATGTTTACACTGGCTGAGTTTTATCACCGAAAGTTTGTTCAATTACCAAAAAGCCTTTAAAGAAATTGTTGTTACATATTCACTCTGTCTTTGCTTTTGGCATAGCATGTCCACATGTGGGGTGGTCTCAGCGACAGTGAGAGCAAAACACCGTAGGTAGCTATCCCACAGTTCACCTCTCCAACCTGATTGCTGATTGATGCTGTGGGAAGGCAGATCAGATCACAGCGCATCATGGCTCCATGCTCAATGTCCCAGGATGAATTGTTTCCATCCCCACATTCCATGTTTTTCCATCTCCATTTCACGGCATTTTTAAAGTCCCTTGTTTTCAGCTCAGCTCGCCATCTCTATCTGCACGAATGGATCCTGAGCTGCTCTCCACTGCTCTGCTAGCTCTCAATAGCACATCATGAATGGCAGTGAAATCAATCTCGAAGTTGCAAAGGCAATAGGAGTAAAAACTGCCTAATCTGCTGTCCGACATGGCTAGCAACAGGGTTGGAGAGCTGTTGGCATTCACGTTAGAGCTGAACATACTGGAAGGTTGCTTTTTGGCTCGGGAAATTAGCTCTCAGCAGTGGTAACACATCGTTATGCGGTCTGGGATAATGAGCAGAATTTTAGGAAGCAGAAGCCCCCTTCCTGGAACTGTGGACTGAGCTCACACAAGTCTTGTGGCACAAGGACATCCAAATGAGAGCTGCCCACTTGCTGGAGAAGCGCATAGTGACTGCAGTGTGGAACCTGGCGACTCCAGGCTGCTACCCTTCAGTCACAAATCAGTTTGGATTTGGGAAGTTGACCCTTGGGGCTATGTTAAGGCAAGTGTGCAGGGCCATTAATCACATCCTACTATGAAAGACTCTGACTTTCATCAATGTGCATGAAATTGTGGATGGCTTTGCAGAAATGTGTTTCCCTAACTGTGGAAGGGCGATAGATGGCATGCACATTCCAATTTTGGCACAAGACAGCCTTGCCATGGAGTATATCTGTTGGAAAGGGTTCTTCTCCGTGATGTTGCACATGCTCATGGATCACCGCAAGCATTCACTGACTTCAGTGTGGGGTGATACAGACAAGTGCATGATGCACAAATATTTAGGCTCACCGGCCTTTACCGAAAGCTAGAAACGGGGCCTTTCTTTCCAGACCTGAAGATCTCTGTAGGGGATGTCGAAGTACCCATAGTGATGATACTGGAAGCCTGACATACCCCTTAATGCCAAGGCTCATGAAACTGTACATGGGAAACCTGGATAGCAGTAAGGAGCATTTCAGCAATAGGTTGAGTAGGGGCAAGATGACCATGGAATAGTCATTTGGCAGATTAAAGGCATACTGGTGATGCCTTCATGGCAGGTTAGAACTCAGCGTGGATAATATTTCCAAGGTCTTAGCCATGCATTGCACATTGCATAATATTTCTGAAGAAAGGGGTGAAAAGTTTGCCCAGGAGTGTACTACTGAGGCAGAAGACTTCTCTGCTAATTTTGAGAAGCTAGATACCAAGGCTGTTAGAGGGGATCAATGCGGGACAATTTGGGAGGCTTTGAGGGAACAGTTTGAAGATGAGAACCAGTAATGTTGGTTGCTACAGTTGGGACTGTAATGCATAATGAAGCCCAGCTTTCAAAGATGAGAAGCAGTTGTGATTGTTCAGGCACAGGATTCAATGCAAGAAAATGATAAAACTGCTTGTTTGTTTCCTGCTGCCATCTGCTCTCATAACTTGCATGGAAACAAATAAAGAGTGCTTATTATTCAAGGACTTTTGCTTTTATTTTCAAAAAAACACAACAACATGCACACACACTGAGACACACATACATTCCTGGGTGTGGGGGGGAGACAGGTGCCCGGGGAAGACTGACTTTTAGAGCTTAGCATAAGTCCAGCTGTCATTTGAAAAGCTATCTGTGGGAGTGGAGTGTAGGGCAAAGAGTGAAATCTCAGAAATCAGAAATGGATGTGCAGATGGAGTCAGGGGAGGGCATGGGAAAGAGCTCTGAATGTGCTGAAGAGGCTGGCAGACACACATCTGCTCAGTGTGGAGGGTTACAAGGGACTGCTGCATGTTGGTTTGCTTCTCCAAAACTTTCACTAGCCTCTCTGTTGCACTCCTAGTTTATGCCTCGTTTTCTTTTTTTTCCTGCTTGTTGCCTGCTTTCCCTCTTGTCTGTATCACAGAACTGCAACACTTCCCAGAAGCTATCTTCTTTGCTACACCTTGGGCACTTTCTTTTCCGACAGAGATGCTGGTTTGGAGTGGAGGGAGTGCCTCCTTTCAAGGGCATATCTGATGAAGCACAAGTAACAATAAACAGAAGCATTCTTGTTAACTGTACATACAGCGTTGAAATGCTACGTTAAAATACACCCCGGGTAACACACCAAGCACTTTCTGGTTGACTCTTGACAAGCACATATGCCAGCGAACACTGCAAGGATGGTGAGTGTACCCAGAGCTGTTGGACATTGTGCATGGGAGAAAAACAACGTGAAAGGGGTCATGTGGCAGTTTTCAGGGGACAAAACTCTAAAGTTTCCCACCTGTTTCCACAGCCAGGACTCATTAGATAAATATATAGAGATAAACTTATCTCATAGAACTAGAAGGGACCTTGAAAGGTCATTGAGTCCAGTCCTCTGCCTTCATTAGCAGGACCAAGTACTGTCCCTGACAGATTTCCTCCGCGATCCCAAAACAGCCCCCTTAAGGATTGAGCTCACAACCCTGGGTTAGCAGGCCAATGCTCAAACCACTGAACAATCTTGGGTGTAAAGGGAGATTGCTGCCAAGGATAGTGTCAAACCCCTTAAAAAATGGCAGGTCTGGGACACAACACTGGACTGATCATTTGCCTCCCTTGCCTTCTGGTAGGCATGCCTCAGCTCCTTCACCTTCACTGTTCACTGCAGTGTGTCCTGATCACGGCTCTTCCCACACACTGCATGAAACCAGCCCTTAGGTATGGAAATTCATAGATCTGGAGAGCAGCTGGCACTGCACAGCCTCCTTTCCCCATAAACTGAGACAATCCAGCAGATCCACAGTGGCCCAAGCAGGAGAGCATTGGTTGTGTGGAGCTGCCATAGCCACCTGGTAAGATGTGATGTGAGCTCTCCACGCCGATCAAACAAGGGGAATTTCAAAATTCCCAGGCCTTTAAAGGGGGAGGGGTGGAAGGTGTTTACCTCAATGCAGGACAGAGAAGTTGAAACTGCTTACCAGACTGGTCAGGATGGGCATTGTGAGATGCCTTCTAGAGGGCAATTACAGCAATAAAATGAAATACAAGTGTCTACACTGGCACTTTAGCAACAAAACGTTTGCATAAAAAGCCTTACAAGTCTCGTCAAGGTGGTTTTATTACCTTACTAAAACTGAGAAGTTCCATCATCAAAAGTGGCTTTGGAGTCTGTACGCTGCCACTGTTTCTTCTCCAAAGCTGTTTTTTGGTGAAAAAACTTAGCAGTGTAGACAAGGTCTAAGGAACAATGATGAATAATCAGTATCCACACTTGTGTTTGCTGTTGGTGCCTATTAAGTTTTCCCAGATCATGATATGTAGGAGTTACTGAAACACTGAGCACCATAAAACATGGAATTGGCATTCGTAGTATCACGTGTTCATAATTAATTTCTCTGAATAATTAAAACGTCATTTTCCAGTGTGTGAAGGGCAACCAATCTGCTACACCTTTACTTGTGCATGTAGTGTCTCATATTAAGTTTTTCTCTCGATCCAGGCATTTGTACTGCGACCATCACCCTAGAGCCTCGGCACATACAGGAAGTCAGGAGGACATATGGTAGATGAAGGAGACACCATTGTGCCTCACAGTTGGACACCTTCTCCCTTACTCCATGACAGATTTCAACACAACCGACTTCACCAACCCCTCCACCTTCATCCTGCTGGGCATTCCTGGCCTGGAGGCAGCTCATGTCTGGATCTCCATCCCCTTCTGCACCATGTACGCCATAGCCATCTTGGGAAACTCCACCATCCTGTTCATTGTGAAGAAGGAGCCGAGCCTCCATGGGCCCATGTACTATTTTCTCTGCATGCTAGCTGTCACCGATCTGGGCCTGTCTACATCCATGCTGCCCAAAATGCTGAGCATCTTCTGGTTCAATTCCAAAGAGATCAGTTTCAGTGCCTGCCTCACCCAGATGTACTTCATTCACTGCTTCTCGGTGATACAGTCTGGGATCTTGGTGGCCATGGCTCTAGATCGCTATGTGGCCATCTGCCATCCCCTCAGATATTCCACCATCCTGACAAACCCTATTGTGGCCAAGATCAGCTTGGCCGTGGTGCTGCGCGGTGGTATGCTTGCACTTCGCTATCCCATCCTGGCGAGGCAATGGCCATATTGCAAAACCAACATCATCCCCCAGCCGTACTGCACACACATAGCTATGGTGAATCTGGCCTGCGCCGACACCCGCATCAGTAGTTACTATGGGCTCTTTGTGCTATTCTGTGTGATGGGTCTGGATGTGATTTTTATCACCATGTCCTATATCCAGATCCTCAGGGTCATCTTCAGCCTCCCCACAAAGGACGCCCGGCTCAAGACTTTTTGGACCTGTGGCTCCCACCTCTTTGTCATTTTAGCCTTTTACATCCCAGGTCTCTTCATCTCCCTCCTATCCCGGTTTGGCCAGAATGTGCTGCTACATTTCCATGTTCTCATTGCCAATGTGTACCTCTTGATGCCCCTCGTGCTCAACCCCATCATCTACGGTGTGAGGACCAAACAGATCCGGGACAGGCTGTTCCGGCTCTTTACTCATGAAGGGGCCTAATAGTTTCTCTTCCTGATCTGACTCTGAGATTGAACTACATGCACAACTGGCTGGTGATATGGTGCTGGTCCCTCTTCCCTGAATCACTGACTGGACAGTCAAAGTGACATTTCGTCCTTTCTTGGCCTTACTGTGTTGTATCATTGTGACAAACTGAGGAATCAGGCTGTGTACAATTTATTAATTCATAGGGTTCCCATCTTTCTAATTGCTGGTAACTGGACCCCTGAGGCCCTGTGCCCTGCCCTGCCTATACCCCCATAGCCCTGCCCCCTGCCCCACCTCTTTCCACAACTCTTCTCCCCTATCTTACCACTTCCTCCAAGGCCCCACCACTGTTGCTCTTTCCCCTCCTCCCCTCCCCAGCCCCATCAACTCCTGGTTCAACTCCATCTCCATCCCCACCTCTCCAACTGGGCTCTTTCTTCTCCAGGGCTGGGACAGAAATTGCTTCTGCCCGACAAGGAGCCTTCAGTGAGTGCAGCAAGGACACAGCGCTGGGGCCAACAGACCAATGGGAAGTGTAGAGGAAAGCCAGGAAGCTGTATAAAAGCAGCTGAGGTTGGGAGCAGCATTGTCCTGCAGCGGGTGAGACTGTGCATCCTACAGCTTGTGAGCCCTAAAGCTCAGCTATGGAGTCCTGAGGGCTGAGACCCTTGTGTGGTTTACTTCTTTAGTTTCATCTCCCTGTTGTCCCTAATCCCTGGGGGCCTCCAGTGGAGATGTGCTGGGAGCCCTTTGCCCTGAGCCAGGCCTCGGGGGCAGGGCAAGGGATCAGCTTTGAAGCTAGGAGGACAACAACTGAGAGAGGCGGAAGGAACAGCCCCTGTGTTAGCTGGGAAGGCAGGATGCTGGGCAGAGGCTGGGGTGGCTGCGGTAGCTCACGGGGAGGGAGATAAACAGCACATCTACCATTAGCCGGCTATTTACACGTGCACACGCCACCTTATCTGGAACTCCAGGGCACCCAATGCCCAGGGGCTGAAGCTCAGTCTAACATATTCTCTGCGTGAAGCTTTTGATCACTACGTCTAGAAGCTCTTTATCCAGGCAGCATTCTCCCCATGTCATGGATGGGTTGAGCCACGTAGCGATAAACTGATTTACCCAAGACCACATAATGAGACAGGACCAGGAACTGGGCCGTACTAGATGCAATCATGCTATTTGTGTGTCGTGATCAGTGGAGTTGCCTCCTTCTTAAACAGGAGGAATTTATTAAAGAAACAGCTAAAAACTACAGAACCAAAAACAAGTTTCCGCACAGTTCAGTTTTCAGCCTTGTCTTGCTTGTTTACCAGGGACCACACGCTGCCTGGAATGCTACATGGTTCATTGAGATCAATGATGTGCTGCAAGGAACCAAATGCTCACTAGAGAAACCAGTGGAGAGAGAGCTCCGTGCCTCTGTGCCACTGCAGAGACCATATGAGCCAGGTCTGAGAGAGACTAAGCAAAGGATTGGCAGCTAGAGACTTGTGGGCTATGTTCCCATCTCAAAACACTTCCTTTCCTGCTGCCTCAGTTTTCCCAGCTGTAAAAGGGGGATACCTTCTGAAAGCTAGGAGCTAGTGAGCAATAGTCTGTGAATCGTTATGATCATAGTTACTGATGAGAATTACTGATCTCTGATCCCTTATCTACAGCCCCGTGTGCCTGTAGAAAGTGTTTGTGCCTTCCCTCAGTCATCCATCTCCAGATTTGTTTGTCTATCTGCCCTGCCATCCTGGGCATTTACAGGATATCAGACCCTGTGCAGATCTAGGCCTTATCCCTAGTTGTCTTACTAATCAACTATAATTTTCAAATACACACAAATATACAGAGCAATTAATGTCTCTTTGACTCAGCGGACAGGCTAAGATTTCTCATCTGCCTTTGGGAAAGTCCCATAATTACTGCTTACTCCTAAAACTGGATAAATAGCAGAGAAGTGCAGTCATGGAAAGAGAGACACTGGCTAGCGTGTCTCTGTTCCCCAGCCTGTTTGCTTCCAGATGCTGCTTCTCCCCTAGAGGGTGAGCGAACCCCCCGGGATTGCACAGAGCTATCTTATAAACAGTGCACACCCTTGTCAGTTCTCAGTGTGGGATGTCGCCGCAGATACTGGTGTGAGAAAGGAGTGGGACCACAACTACATGAGAAGGATTCCAAGGGAAGAAACTTCTGTGTCAGAATCCACAGGTACCCATCTCTTGCTATTCCACAGACCCGGCATGACATGGGAGTGATGGGATAGAGACCTATCTCTTGCTATTCCACAGACCCGGTACGACATGGGAGTGATGGGATACAGAATAGGTCTGTGGTCTTTTCCACTCTGCACAGCCACTAAACATCCCAGGGCCCTTGCCAGAGGGGTTGAGTTTGCTCCAGGATCCTGGGCAATATGTCCCTCTTTGTTCTGACTCCCTCACTGGCTGATGGCTTCTAGCCCCAAAGTGGCTGTGTTTCAGTGCCACAGTGCATACTTCATGATGAAAGGTGTTAGTAGATGTCCAATTCAAGACCAAATCTGGAGGGTGTGGCAAGTAGTTTGCTCAGGTTCTAATGGGACACAACACCCCTTGGAGTGAGAAATGAGTAAAAACCTCAGGAGGCAGATGTGCGTTAATGCACAGACACTCTCACCTCCTCTTCTAGCAATGTAGGTCTCTGGCTGTTAACGGGGGCCTGGGTGGGGGGGAAGAGGGGCTCTTGCCTCATGTTTATCTGCTATAAAGCATGGAGGTGCTAGAACTCCTCACTGGAACAACTATACAAAATTTTCAACATGGGCAAGACATATTTTCTCCTAGCTTCATTTGAGAAATTGGTTGAACGAGACACCCGGAGTGAGAAATTGCAGTCCAAACGATAAATGTTTGGCAAATCTATAAGCAAATGAAAATGTGGTCTCTGAATTTGAAGTGTCAGATAGTTTTAACTAACAGTGGTGCCAGCAGCACCACCTACAAAGGTCAATCCATTTCTGCATTCCATTTAGATAAACTCTTTGCTCCAACAGTGTCTGTGGCAAGGAGTTCCACAGGCCAAAGGTATGTTATGTAAATAATTTTCTTTCATCAGTGTTATATGTTCAGACTTTCACCATCTGATCATCCAGACTGAACTCCTGTGTAGCACAGGCCATTAAATTTCACCCAGTTACCCCTGTATTGAGCTCAATAACTTGTGTTTGACTAAGGCCTGATCTACACTAGGATTTTACATCATGGAATCGTAGATCCACAGGGTGAGAAGGGACCACAAGCGTCATTTATTCTAACTCGCTGCCAAAGATGCAGGGTTTGTTGTGTCTAAGTCACCCAGGACAGATGGCTGTTCAGCTTCCTTTGGAAAACCTTCAATGAAGGAGTTTCCACAACATCCTGAGGCATCTGTTCCATTGTCCTCCTGTTCTTACAGTTAGGAAGTTTTTCCTGAGATTTCATCTAAATCTGCTCTGCTGTAGTTTGAACCCATTGCCTCTTCTTCTGCCCTCAGTGGCAAAAGAGAACAACTTTTGTCCATCTTTTTTATGGCAGCCTTTCAAGTATCTGAAGACCACTGTCTTGTCGCCCCTTAATCTCCTCTTTTCCAAACTAAGCATACCTAGTTCCTTCAGACTTTGCTCATATGGATCATATTCCATCCCTTGAATCATCCTTGTCTCTCATCACTGAATCCTTTCCAGTTTCTCTAAACCCTTCCTATACATTGACCACCCAAACGGGACACAATACTCCTGCTGAGGCCTAACTAGTACTGAGTAGAGTGGTTCTATCACCTCTGGCGATTTTCATGTTATGTGTCTGATAATGCAACGGAAAATTGCATTTGCTTTTTCTGCAATAGCAAAAAAATTGACACCCCTGAGAGATGTAAGTATATCAACCTAACAATGGTGTTGACAGCGTGAGGTCTACCAAAGAATTCTTCATCAACCTAGCTATCACCTCTCAGGGAGGTGGGTTACCTACACTGACAGGGGAACCGCTGCCGTCAGGGTAAGTAGTGTCTACACTGAAGTGCTATGGTAGCAGCACTGTAGCGTTTTTAGTGTACACAAGCCCACAAGCAGATCTTCCAGAAAAGCATCCAGTCTGGATCTCCAGCCATGGAAAGTTGGAGAATCCACCACATCCCTTCACAGTTCATTCCAATCTTTAATCACCCTCAGTGCTAAACATTGGGCCCTTAGTTTCAACCGGAATTTGTCTGGTTTCAGCCTCCAGCCATTAGGCCTTGCTCTGCCTTTCTCTGGTAGATTACAGAGCCCATGAGTACCCTGGTTTTTCTCCCCATGAAAGTCTCCGCTTGATCATTTTTGCATAAGATAAGTAGATCTCTCTTTACGTCTCTCTCCCTAGCTGACAGTTTGTAATGTGGACAGCAGAACTGGGTGTAGTCATTTTCACCAATGCTGTGTGCAGAGGTAAAATCTTTCCACTGCTCAAACTCACCACTCCCCTGTTTATGCATCCAAGGATCACATCAGTCCTTTTGGCCACAGCCACACACTGGGACCCGATGATGAGTTGTTTGTCCACAATGACCCCCTAAATACTTTTCAGGGTCTCTGTATTCCATAACAGTGTCCTAGTCTGTGAGTCGGGCCAGTCTTGCCCGTTCCAAGAGGATAACTTTGAATTTAGCTGTATTAAACATTTTGTTTGTTTGTCTGGTCCTAGCTCACCATACACTCCAGATCAATTGGTGTGCCTGTGCTGGCCTCCTCATTGTAACCACTCTGGCAATCTTGGGTTGTCAGCAAATTTTATGTGCAGTGATTTTCTATTTGCTTCCAGATCCTTCATGAAAATATTGAATAGTATCAGACCTAGAACTGATCCCCGCAGAACACCACTAGAAACAGCCCTATTCACTGGCAATGACTCATTGACAATGGCTTTCTGAGCTCTATCAGTTAGCCAGATTTTTGTGCATTTGACATGTGCTCTACTGATATTGTAGAATGTTCATATTTTTCTCTGAATTTTTTCCTTTACTGATGGAAATGCCTTAGAGAAATCAAAATCTATTGCATCTGCATGGTTTCCTTGATCAACCAAATATGTACTCTCATTAACGGATGAAATTGAGTTTCTTTGATAAGACTTGTTTTCCACACACCCTTTTGTTGACTGGCATTAATTATATTCCTGGCATTTTTTCTACCTAATCTCATACTATGTTTTACATTGTTTCCTAACTTCATCAAATCTGTTTTTAAACTTTCCCTTTTTTGAACAGTTTATATTTAACAAAGAACTGTCCCTCTTCATTTTTTTTTCCTTTGGTTTTCTGCTGCCTGATTGTGTACTTCTGGTTCCTATTTCAGAGTGTGGTTGATTGGTCAATTGGTAACTCTGGTATTTGTAACTCTAAGGTTCTACTTTAGATGCTGTTTAACACCCTGCTTGACAGCTAATGGACTGGAAAGTATTTCATCATCTCTTGGGATGATTCTTTCCAAGTGTGACGAAGTGGGGCTGGTCTTAATGTTCCCTCTGAATGCTGTGGGGGGGGCTCAGTTCCTGGCTACCCTCTGTCACCTGGCAACTAATGGCCAGGCCCTTCCCCCCTGGAAGGGGGTGCTAAAGGTGTTGGAGACAAAGATCAAGTGACCTCCTGTGACATTATTGATATAAACTGGGACCATATAGAACATGGTTTGCAACCAAGGTCCTGTAGTGGCACCAGATCCCATGTAAAGGGGGCCATATAAGGTGTCTAAGACCAGGTTATGGGTTGCTGGTTATGATTATGCTGTCTGTATGTCTGTATCATTATGTAGTTGAAGTTATAAGTATTGGCTGTATACTGTCTGTATTTCAAATTGGTGCTGCAGTTCTGGGAAACACCCCAGACAAGTTGGTGTTAGCTCTGCTTAGCCTGCTTGATGGCCCATTAAGCACCATCAGCTACACAACTGACTCATTGAGAGGAGGCAGATACGCCTTGTAACTCAGCAGGGTGTGCAGGGACTTGCCCGTGTGCCTCCAAACTCCATTTTGCTGTAATTTTCCACAGTAAGAACAAAGAGGTTCTTACACCTGGAAGTGCCTATATAAGGCTGATGCCTCATCTCCATCTTGTCTTCAGTCCTGCATCCTACCTCTGGAGGGACTTTGCTACAAACTGAAGCTCTACACAAGGGACTGATGACCCATCCCAGCAGGGGATGTTCTCCAGAGACTTGATTTGAACCTGCAGTTTACTCCATCACTGCTACAAGCCTGAACTAAGAACTTTGCCATTATTGTATGTAATTGATTCCATTTAACCAATTCTAGCTCTCATCTCTATCTTTTTCCTTTTATGAATAAACCTTTAGATTTTAGATTCTAAAGAATTGGCAACAACATGATTTGTGGGTAAGATCTGATGTGTATATTGACCTGGGTCTGGGGCTTGGTCCTTTGGGATCGAGAGAACCTTTTTCTTTTACTGAGGTGTTGGTTTCCATAACCATTCATCCCCAGGACGAGTGGCACTGGTAGTGATACTGGGAGACTGGACTGTCTAAGGAAATTGCTTGTGTGACTTGTGGTTAGCCAGTGGGGTGAAACCGAAGTCATTTTTGTCTGGCTGGTTTGGTTTGCCTTAGAGGTGTAAAAACCCCAGCCTTGGGCTGTGACTGCCCTGTTTGAGCAATTAATCCTGAATTGGCACTCTCAGATGGGTCCCTCCAGAACCGCATCGTCACACCTCCTGGCCCGGGAAAGAGACAAAAAAGAAAGAGAAGGGGCTGGAAGGGTTTTCTGTCTGGAGCTGGCTGGGGATGAGGAGTGAGGGCAGACGTGGGTGTCTGGCTCACTGCCCCCAGAATGGACCCGGCCAAGGGGTCTGGTTCTCTGTACCTACAAGCTCTGTGTTAGAACGTGTTCCAGTCGTCTAATAAACCTCCGTTTTACTGGCTGGCTGAGAGTCAGGTCTGACTGCAAAGCAGGGGTGGAGGACCCAGTGGATTCCCCTAGCACCCTGCCTGGATGGGCTCACTGTGGGAAGTGCACGGACAGACAGAGGATGCTGAATGCTCCAAGGAGAGACCCAGGAGGTAAAGACATGGGAACTTCTTGCCCCGAAAACAGTATGTTTCAAGGGAGAGGAGGCTCCCCAAAGTCCTGCCTGGCTTTGTGGGGAGCAGTTCCAGAGCATCACCCAAGGACCCCGTGTCACCAAGAAGAACAAAAATATTTCTTGAATACATTTACCTTTTCTGGAACATTAAAATGTTTCATGAATTAGCCTGTACCTTTCTAGGATTTCTTTTTTCTTAATATACTGAGCAACCTCCTTTATGTGATCCTTAGCCCTGTCAGAATGGATTTTTCCCTGATGTCTTTAATATCCGCTCGCAATTTTCATAACTTCCCATTTGTATTGCTTTTCCCTTTCTCCGATTTGTTATATATTGCTTCCTCCCCACCGTAATTGCTGCCTTCACTTTGCCACTCGACTGGGTTTTTAGCCAAAATTCTCCACTTCCTTGAGTGTAAGAACCATGGTTTGCTATCTCTCTAATAAACTCTTCTTAAAGAACTTTCCATTTTCCTTCTCAGTCTTCTGTCTAATTTTTTCCTCCCAATTAAATTTTCTAAAAATTTTCCTCAGCTTTGGTGAATTAGAAACTTTGAAGCCCTAAGTATCTATAGTTATTACTGGTTGAGAACTGTTCTCTGTTTGTTCATTTGAATGTAATCAGTTCTGTTCTTTTATTTTGTTCTCCTCTATCATATGCTGCCTCCTTTGTCTTTTCTCTAAACTAAACAGCTGCAGACTTTTCAGTCTCTCCGCATAGGATAGTCTCTACCATTCTCATAGCCTGCCTCAGAAATCCCCTTTCTATCTGATGTATCCGTTATAGTGAGTGGATGGCCAAAACTGAGCAGATATCCAGAGCAGGGTATTCTCCATCTCATTCCTTAGGCATCCAAATACTGTTGTTTTGGCCGCTGCTGTGAATAAGCAAGTGTTTCCTTGGAGCCGCTGTCAATAAGTCTCAGGTCATTCCCCAAAGTTATGTTCTAGATGCTGTTTTCTCCTGGCACATATCTTGACAAATCTTTGTTTTCCTTCTAATCTCAGATTTTAAGCAACCAAGTGAATGAGGAACTCCCTACAGCATGAATTCTCTATCCTGGTTTCATTGTCTTAGGATATATGTACACTGGAAGAGTTTTTTCAACAAAAATTTGGTCAATGACCAAAAGCCTGTTGAGAAAATCATTGTTGCATGTTCACACTGTCTTTCTCTTTTGGCATAGCACGTCCACATGTGGGGCGGTCACAGCGACAGTGAGAGCAATGCATTGTGGGTAGCTGTAACGATGCTGCCTTTGGTGGGAAACTTCTGTGAGTGTCAATTTAGGACAAATTGCTTAAAGCAGGGCAGTTACAGCCCAAGGCTGGGGTTCCTTTGCACATCAAGGCAAACCAAACCAGCCAGACAGAGCAGACTTCGGTTTTACCCCACTGGCTAACCACAAGTCACAGAAGTAATTGCCTTAGACACTCCAGTTTCCCAGTATCACCACCAGTGCCATTCGTTACGGAGACAAATGGTTATGAAAATCAACATCTCAGTGAAAAAACAGGTTATCCCAATCCCAAAGGACCAAGCCCCAGAACCAAATCAATATACAAGTAAGATCTTATCCACAAATCACGCTGTTGCCAATCCTTTAGAATCTAAAATTTAAAGGTTTATTCATAAACGGAAGAAGCTAGAGATGAGAGCTAGAACTGGTTAAATGGAATCAATTCCATACAGTAATGGCAAAGTTCTTAGTTCAGGCTTGTAGCAGTGATAGAATAAACTGCAGGTATAAATCCAGTCTCTGGAGTACATCCGCAGCAGCGATCGGTCATTCAGTCCTTTGTTCAGAGCTTCACTAGGTAGCAAAGTCCCTTCAGAGGTAAGAAGCAGGATTGAAGACCAGATGGAGTAGATTTATCAGCCTTTTATAGTCTCTTGCCATGTGGCCTCTGGTTTCTTTGTCCCAAAGACAGACTATCCAGAATACAGCAGAGAAAAACCTTAGAGTTCTGTCTGATGCCAAATTGTCTGTGTTTTCACCCAGAAGAATAGCACAAGTTTGAAATATCGTATAGAGCCAATACTTATAACTTTAAATGCAAAAATGATCCACACATACAGACAGCATTATCATAACCAGCAGATCACAACCTTGTCTTAGAAACCTTATTTGACCCCCTTTATACAACATGTGGTGCCACTACAGGACCTTGGTTGCAACAATGATGTATACGGACCCAGTTTGTGTCAAAACATCACAATAGCTATCCCACAGTTCAGTTCTCCACCTTGTGCTGATAGGTGTTGTGGGAAGGTAGAGCAAATTGCAGTGCATAATGGCTCCAGGCTTAATATCCCACAATGCATTGCTTTCTGTCCCAGCATTCCATGTTTTTCCATCTCTATTTTGCTGCATTTTTAATGTCTCTTGTTTTTTGCTCAGCTCGCCATCTCTGTCTGCAGCACTGGATCCTGCTCTGCTCTCCGGTGCTCTTCTAGCAGTCTGTAGCACATCACAAATGTTAGTGAAATCAATAGGAGTCACAGTTGCCTGACGTGCTGTCTGACATGGATAGCAGCAGCGTTAGATAGTTTTTGGAATTCACAGAAGAGCTGAACGTGGTGAAATGTTGATTTTCGGGTGGGGAAACTAGCACTCAGAGGTGGGATCACATTGTTATGCAGGTCTGGGATGATGAGCAGTGGCTTCAGAACTTTAGGATGTAGAAAGCCACCTTCCTGGAACTGTGTACTGAGCTGAATCCAGCCTTATGTTGCAAGGAAAACCAAATGAGAGTTGATCTCTGGGTGGAGGAGTGCATAACGATTGCAGTGTGGAACCTGGCAACTCCAGGCTGCTACAATTCAGTCGTAAATCAGTTTGGTGTCAGGAAGTCAACCATTGGGGCTGTTAAGGCAAGCTTGCATGGCCATTAATCACATCCTACTATGAAGTCCTCTGACTTTTGATAACATGCACGAAAATTGTGGATGGCTTTGCAGAATTGGGTTTTCCTAACTGCAGAGGGGAGAAAGATGGCATGCACATTCCAATTTTGGCGCCACACCGCCTTTCAATGGAGTACATGAATTGGAAGGGGTACTTCTCCATGGTGTTGGGGGTGCTCATGGATCACCACAACCATTTCAGTGATATCAATGCAGGGTGGTCCAGAAAAGTGCATGATGCACAAATCTTCAGGAACACCAGCATTTCCAGAAAGCTGGAAGTGGCCGCTTTCTTTCCAGATCAGAAGATCCCTGTAGGGTATGTCAAAATACCCATAGTGATCCTAGGAGCCTGAGGTACCTGTTAATGTCATGGATCATGAAGCCATACATGGGAACCTTGGATAGCAGTAAGGATCATTTCAACAATAGTCTGAGTAGGGACAGGATGACCATGGAATGTGCATTTGGCAGATTAAGAGCACATTAGTGATGCCTTTATGGCAGGTTAGATCTCAATGTGGATAATGTTCCCATGGTCATAGCCACATGTTGCACGTTCCATAATATTTGTGAAGTAGAGTGGACTATTGAGGCAGAATGCTTGGCTGCTGGTTTTGAGCAGCCAGATACCAAGGCTATTAGAGGGCAATACTGGGGGGCAATTTGGGAGGCTTTGAGGCAGCATTTTGAAGATGAGAAGCAGTAATGTTTGTTGCTATGCTTGGGATTGCAATGCATAAAGAAGTTTTGGTTGGTAGGATACAGTTGTGATTGTTCTGGCCCAGGATTCAATGTATATTCACACACAGAGAGACACATATACATTCCTGCGGAGGGGGGGCGGGGGGACACGTACCAGGGGAGGACTGACCTCTAGAGCTGAGTGTAAGTCCAGCTGTTGTTTTAAAAGCTGTCTGCAGGGGTGGAGCGTAGGGGGAAGCGTGAAATCCCAGAAATCGGACATGGATGTGCGTGTAAAGTCTAGGGGCATGGGAGGGCATGAGAAAGAGCTCCGAATGTTCTGAAGAGGAAGAGAGACATACATCTCCTCAGTTTGGAAGTTTTTGAGGGACTGCAGCATGTTGGTTTTCTGCTCCAAAACTTTTATGAGCCTCAGTGTTTCATCCTTAGTGTATGCCTCATTCTTTCCTGCTTGTTGTTTTCCCTCCACGGAACTCTGTTTTGTCTGCTCTGCATCACAGAACTGCAGCACCTCCCTTCAAGAACATATCTGGTGAAGCACAAGTTACAATAAATAGAAGTATTCTTTTTAAGTACACGTAAAGCATTGAAACGCTACATTAAAATGCACCACTGGTAATGCACCACTCACTTTCTGATTGTCCCTTGACAAGCCAATAACATTGCAAGGATGGTGAGTGTTCCCAGGGCTGGAGGACATTGTGCGTGGTGGAAAAGCAATGTGAACGGGGTTGCAGGACACTTCTAAGGGGACAAATATCAGAGAGGTAGCCGTGTTAGTCTGGATCTGTAAAAGCAGCAAAGAATCCTGTGGCACCTTATAGACTAACAGATTTTTTGGAGCATGAGCTTTCGTGGGTGAATACCCACTTGGTCGGATGTATCATTTTGTGGGTATTCACCCATGAAAGCTCATGCTCCAAAACATCTGTTAGTCTATAAGGTGCCACAGGACTCTTTGCTGCCTCTAAGGGGACAACATTATAAAGTTTCCCACCCATTTCCACATGCAGGGGTCACTGTGGCAGATATCTCTCTCCTGAGGGTAAGCAAAGAAGCAAGGGTGCAGCTACTCCATGCTTGCGGCTTCTGCCCCAGTCCCTATGCTCCTCGTCTGTGTGCTGCGTTGATCCTTGTCCAAGTAATTGCAGAATGGGGTGGGAAAGTGTCCTTCAATGGGAGAAAGAACAAAGCAGCTCTGCTGAGGACCCTCTGGCAGAGGACTGTGGAATCCTGTGAAATCTCTGTGTGCATCAGCATGCTGTTCCACTGTCCTGCCTAGCTGTATTGGGAAATGCTCAACACACAGAAACCCAGCCAGTCTTGTACATTTCTCTGCCTTCAACCCTACTCCACACTTCATAAAGCAAAACCACTTACCAGGGGTCTCCTCTCCTGCTTCTGGCACAATGGATTGTGACTGCCAAGACTGGCTGGATGCCTCCAGAGTGGGGAACAGCTCCTCACTGGACACAGCACTGAGCGACCCCTGCACGGGTTCCACATCTTCTAATGCCTCCAGTTCTTCATCGAAGGCTTTCTCCTCTGGTTTAAATCCAATTTGAATCGGCTTCAGCCCTGCCGATATCCATGGGGCTCTTGGCTGTGGAGGTGACGTTGCTCCCAAGAATGGCGTCCAACTCCTTCAGAAATGGGAGGTCTGGGGGATAGCACCAGATTGATCATTTGTCTCCCTTGCCTTCTGGTACATTTCCCTCTGCTCCTTCACCTTTCCTCTGAAATGCAGTGTGTCTTGATCATAGCTCTTTTCCCACAAACTACATGAAATCTGCATATAGGCATCGAAATTCCTACAGCTGGAGAGCAGATGGGACTGTACAGCCTCCTCTTCTCATATACTGAGCAAATCCCGCAGCTCTGCAGTGGCCCAAGCGGGAAAGCATCTGCTGTGTGGAGCTGCCAAGCCACCTAGGAAGAGGTGATGTGAGCTCTCCATGCCTTGGAAATGAGAAGGGGGATTTCTAAATACCTGGGCCATTAAAGGGGGAGGAGTGGGAGGTGTTTATCTCGATGCAGGACAGAGGAGTTGAAACTGCTTACCAGAGTCGCCAGGATGGGTATTGTCAGACTCCTGCAGGAGGCCAATTACAGAGGTAAAATCAAGCGCAAGTGTCTACACTGGCACTTCAGTAACAAAACTTTTGTCTAAAAAGCCTTACAACTCTCGATAAGATGGTGTTATTACTTCACTGAAACTGAGAAGTTCCATCGTCAAAAGTGGCTTTGGAGTCTGTACACCACCACTATTTCTTCTCCAAAAGCTCTTTTTTTGGTGAAAAACTTGGCACTGTAGACAAGGCCTAAGGAACAATGAATAACCAGAATCCACACTTGTGTTTCCTGCTGGTGCCTATTAAAGTTTCCCAGGCAACAATGGGTAGGAGTTACTGACACATTGAGCACTGTAATACATGGAATTGGCACTAGTAGGATAATGTGTTCATAATTCATTTCCCTGAATAATGAAAATGTCATTTTTCAGTGTGTGAAGAGTGACCAATCCGCTTCACCCATAAGAACAGCCTACAGTTGTGTGTGCATGTAGTGTCTCACATTAACATTTTCTCTCCATCCAGGCATTTGTACTGCGACCATCACCCTAGGGCATGGGAAAATAGAGGAGGTCGGGGGACATATGGTACATGCAGGAGACACTGTTCTACCTCAGAGTTGGACACCTTCTCACCTACTCCATGTCAGATTCCAACACAACTGATTTCATCAACCCCTCCACATTCATCCTGCTGGGCATTCCTGGCCTGGAGGCGGCCCATGTCTGGATCTCCATTCCCTTCTGCACCATGTATGTCATAGCTGTTTTGGGAAACTCCACCATCCTGTTCATGGTGAAGACGGAACCGAGCCTCCATGGGCCCATGTACTATTTTCTCTGCATGCTGACTGTCACCGATCTGGGCCTGTCTACATCCATGCTGCCCAAAATGCTGAGCATCTTCTGGTTCAATTCCAAAGAGATCAGTTTCAGTGCCTGCCTCACCCAGATGTACTTCATTCACTGCTTCTCGGTGATAGAGTCTGGGATCTTGGTGGCCATGGCTCTAGATCGCTATGTGGCCATCTGCCATCCCCTCAGATATTCCACCATCCTGACAAACCCCGTTGTGGCCAAGATCGGCATGACTATGGTGCTACGTGGTGGCATGCTTACACTTCCCTATCCTTTCCTGGCAAGGCAGTGGCAATATTGCAGAACCAACATCATCCCCCAGCCGTACTGCGCGCACATAGCTGTGGTGAATCTGGCCTGTGACGACACCCGCATTAGTAGCTACTATGGGATCTTTGTGTTATTTTCTGTGACAGGTCTGGATTTGAATTTCATTGCCATGTCCTATACCCAGATCCTCAGGGCCATCTGCAGCCTCCCCACAAAGGATGCCCGGATCAAGACTTTTCGGACCTGCAGCTCCCATCTGTTTGCCACCTTAGCCTGTTATATCCCAGGTCTCTTCATCTCCCTCATGAACCGGTTTGGCCAGAATGTGCCCATGCATTTCCATGTTCTCATTTCCAATATGTACCTCATGATGCCCCCCATGCTAAACCCCATCATCTACGGGGTGAGGACCAAACAGATCCGGGGCAGGCTGCTCCAGCTCTTTACTCATTCAGGGGCCTAATGGTTTCTCCTCGGGCTCTGACTCCGAGATTAAACTACGTGCAGAGCTGGCTGGTTATATGGTGCTGGATCCTCTTTTCTGAATCACTGACTGGACAGTGAAAGTGACATTCCATCCTTTCCTGGCCTTACTGTGCTGTGTCACCATGACAAACTGAGGAATCAGGCTGTGTACAACTTATTAATTCATAGGGTTCCCACCTTTCTAATTGCTAGAAACTGGACCCCTGAGGCCCCATCTCCTGCCCTGCTTATACACCCATGGCCCTGACCCCACCTCACCTCTTTCCACAATGCCCCTCCCCCATCCCACCACTTCTGCCAAGGCCCCACCTCTGTAGCTCTTTCCTCTCCTCCCCTCCTTAGCCCCATCCACTCCTGTTCATCTCCACTTCCCTCCCAACTGGGCTCCCTCAACTCCAGGCCTGGGACAGAAACTGCTTCAGCCTGATAAGGAGCCTTCATTGAAAAGCCAGGAAGCTGTATAAAAGCAGCTGAAGTTGGGAGCAGGACTATGTGGGAGATGGGCAAGATTGTGCATCCTACAGCTTGTGGGCCCTAAAGCTCAGCTACAGAATCCTGAGGGAAAAGACCATTTTGTGGCTTATTTCAGCTTGGGTGTGATATGCGATGAGTTCAGCTTCTGCATTTGTGGCAGGGAGTTTCTTTATAAAGAGAGGCAGGGTTATTAAAATAACAAAAACATTGCCATTAAATTAAATTAAGGCTCCTTAAATGGTCCTGAAAGTATTGCTGGGTCCTCCCATAAAAAGAAAGGAAACAAAGGGTTGTGAACCATTCAAAAGTACTTTGCTCTTTTCTTAACAGATTGACCATTTTCTTTCTATGTTGTATCCCATAAATTTGTATCTGTACATATTGTACTGCTAGTACAGTTTTATTGTTAATTTCAAACACACAAAAGAGATGTACGTTTAGAGATGTTTCAACTGGAGTTCCATACTTCTTATTTCTTGCTATGATAATGCACCAAAATTTTGTGTCATGTGTCTGTATAACCCCCAAATCTTACCCGAAGCTGACATTTTCCCTTCTAATGTCTCAATATCAAATGAGTTTATAACTCCAGCTTCAGCACCAAAACTACTTATGATATATTTCCCGATTCCTTTTTTATTTTGTATAATCTTGTTTTTCCATTGTTGTTGCCATGCTTGTAATAGAGGTAAGGCATATGGCATACACTTTGTTGTTGTGCACTTATGTGTATTTGCATTCCTTCCCACTATATTGTTTGGTTCACAATAGCTGGGGCTTCAAATACTTCTCCCCTTCTATATGGGAGCTCACTGCCATGATTCTTGGTGCAGTCTTGTTTACAGGTATTTGATTAATAAACATAAAAAGACCATATTCTTGACAATATACTCTTTTATTTTCCTGAAGCAACTTACTTTTATTATTATGGAAAAATGCACCATTATACCGTACTCCCATAATTTGAGAGCCATTGATTCATTTCATCCCACATGAATTAGCTAATTCATGTACATGAATTACATCTAAGGTGACTACATGAAATTCCAAACTCCAAAATGTACATTTCAGAGTGCATATATTGAGATTATTTTTATTATGATTAAATGTAATGTATATCCATGTACACTTAAACTTTCCCAAATATTTATAAAACATAAAAGAAAAAAAAACTTATTTTCACTCTCGAGGATGCCATTGATTTTTTTTTTATTAGGATCCTTGATATTTAAGCCATGGTGATATTATTTTAAACACTTACACTAACCTTTTTCTATTTTCGCTCGAGCTCTGGTATTTTTTTCCCTAAAATATAATGCACACAGCACAATTTTTCTACCAAGCAAAAAAAGCAAACATAATCAGCAAGCCAATTACAAAAATCACAGCATCATGTTTACACTCCAAATCCAAGGTCTGTAAGGATACTCTCGACTACAGTTGAGCATTCTTTCCCTTGTGTAAGATAAGCTAAAAAAAAAAAGAAAAGAACATTATTTCATCTCCAGGCCATAACTATAATTGTGATGTTTGGACCCACTTTCCTTTTTTCCACTGGTTAATCTGCATTACAGTAGGGGAAATTTATTAATGATGGAAAATGGTCCATCCCAACTAGTGTCCAGGTCAGGATTTTTCAGTGTTAATGACAAATACATCACTCTAGCCCTGATTTTCCATAATGTACTGTCCTGAGCCAAATGAGAATTTACATAGTCTCTTGCTTTTTCAATGATGTCAGTCAGTTTAAAAATGCTGCATCTGATGAAGTGGGTATTCACCCACGAAAGCTCATGCTCCAAAACGTCTGTTAGTCTATAAGGTGCCAAAGGATTCTTTGCTGCTTTTACAGATCCAGACTAACACAGCTACCCCTCTGATACTAGTCAATTTAAACTCAATTTTCTTAAGTTCTCTTGCTAAATTTCTCACCTATTGGGTAACTAACACCTCTTTTTCTTCTCCTCCTGGGTATAATAAAGGGCTCCACAATCTTATAGACCTTCCAAAGAGAATTCAATAAGGTTGGTAGCCAGTGCCCAACTGATTACTATTCTGGATGGCTGCCAACACCATTGGCAGTTAATCTACTCAATCTTTGCAATTTTCTTGCACCACTTTGCATAGGGATTGCTTAATAGTTGATTCATTCTTTCTACTGTCACCGACAATTGAGGATGATAGGGGATATGTAGTTTTTGCTTTAATCTGAAAGTTTTTAATAAACTTTTAATTACTATTCCTATAAAATGACGCCCATTATACGAATCAGTTACTTTTGGAGTCCCATCTTTTCTCAGGTCTAGCCTCGTGTTTTATAGCTTGAGCTCTAGTAACTACCATAACCTCCAAAAGTTTCTGTGCTGCTAATTTAGCTAAAGCATCCTCTTTATCATTTCATTACTTTTTATTCCCTTCTCACTTTCGATGACCTTTAATATGTCTTACTCTTAATTTTCCTGGGTGTTCTTTCAGCCAATCATAGATAAACTTCCAATTCTTCTTTTAAACCAAATTTTCACCCTCAGCTCCTTCTCCTTGGTTCTTTTTTCACATCCCAATCCAGTAAAACAGTCCCTGTATTACAAAGTCTGAATCCATATAGACATGAAGTCAGATTGCAACATTACTTTTTCTGTTTAAGCAGATCACTAAGAGCCCTGAGCTGAAGTCATGCCCATAGAACCAGAAATCGTCTTCTCATTAACTTGTACAGCAGTGCATCCCATGTATCGCTTACCCCTCTCAAGGGCTTAACATTTCATTTATCGGGTGTGCTTTTTAAACTAACTTCAGTTTGTTTCTGGAAGTGGCCATTTATGCTCTTCTCCTATCGTCAGAAGGGCATATGGTAAGATCATTGCTCTTTTGTTATTCTTATAAGTAACATCTCTGCTAGTTAGCATTAAGGTCCGTTGGGCCACACTGGTATTTGATACTTCCATCCCCTGCGGTTTTGCTCATAAAATGTTCTTCAGAGGAGAGTGAGGTGTCTGTATTACCATAGTGACTGTGCCAGTTGTCAAAGCAAAAGACTCAATGGCCCACAAGGCAGCTAAACATTCTTTTTCACAAATTCCAAACTGCTGCTCTGTAGGGGTTAATCTTCTAGACTTGTATGCTACTGGCATTAGCTGTCCCTTATCACTTTCCTGTCACTTAGGACAGAAGAATGCCATGCACTGCTACAGGCTAAGGACTGACTGGCTAAGCAGCAGTTCTGCAGAAAAGGACCTGGGGATCACAGTGGATGAGAAACTGGATATGAGTCAGCAGTGTGCCCGCATTACCAAGAAGGCTAATGGCATATTGTGCCATTAGTAGGAGGATTGCGAGCAGATCAAGGGAAGTGATTATTCCCCTCTATTCGTCACTGATGAGGCCACACCTGGAGTATTGCATCCGGTTTTGGGCCCCCCACTACAGAAAGGATGTGGACAAATTGGAAAGAGTCCGTTGGAGGGCAGTGAAAATGCTTAGAGGGTTCGGTCACATGATTTATGAGGAAAGGCTGAGGGAACTAGGGAACTAGTTGTTGTAACCTCCTAAACCAGGCAAACAATGTCCTTGACAAAAGCCAGGAAGGGCTGTAACAGGACAACTAATAATTTAGAAAGTTTTTGTATGTGCTTCAGTTTCCTCAATCAGTGCATTTACGTTGTCTTGTTCTTTTCCTTTTGCTTTGTTAACAGGACAAGGCAATAATAGCGAGAGCTCAGGGACACCCTGAACAGGAGAAGTGGGACCACTCTTGCTGCTTCGGGCCTGCAGAATTTGTTGGTGTGATACAATGTATGTATAGTGGCACATATCTATGGGAATCCTCAGGTGTCTGATGCTTTTGTCCTCCTTTGTTAATTTTACCACTGTTCAGAATTGGCCATGGTGGAAGAAAAGGTCAATTATCCACTGGTGGGGGGCAATTGTGACTTAGCATCCTGAAAATATGGCATCACGTATTATCTGGGATTGGGTGGTCCATCGCAACGTGCGGGAGGTGGTTCCCCCTAATGACACGGCTAAAAGATATGTGCTGACTGCATCGCCAGACTGTCAGCACATATGGATTGCAGAAGGCAACACCTGGCAGCTGTGGCCTATGGAGCCTCCTCAAATGATGTTTAAAGAAAAGGCAGTGCCAGGCCGCTTTTTTGAGGTGAGTCATCACATCTGTTGGGAAGGAGAGGCATCGGGATATGCCCCCACTGAAGCACATCTGTTTACCAATACCTCAGCGTGTGTTTGGAGAGCCACCGACCCCAGAGTGCCTCTCCATTTTACTGTTAAGATCGCAAACACAATTTTTTTCAGTGCATTGTCCTGTCGTTATGCAACAGACTGTTAATATCTCTAACTATGTTGTGTTTAATTTTTCATGTATTACACCCAATGTTTTCCTGCCCTTGATGCATACCTGGGAACAACTGACTGTGTTCCAGATAGATGCTTCCTCCTTTACAGTGTTTAATCTGGAGAAAGCTGCCTTTGCCACAGCCATTTGACTCAGACATCTATAAAAACAGGGAAAGGTGCTGTGCAATGCTACTGATGGAGCCAGAAGTCATTATTGGCTGATGTATGCAATTGTTGCTGCCTTAACAATTTTGTTTATGTTATATTGCTGTTTATGTAGATGGCCAATAGCAAACCACAAAATATTGATTTGGGGTCAAGAGGGGGAATGTCACAACCCAACGGCCCCTCCCTCAGTGCATTGTCCCTGGGAAGGCAGATCAGCATGGTATATTGCTAATGCTGTTGCAAGCGTTGCAAAGCATCTTGGGGAGGGCTAAAGGGGTGTAAGTGGGGAATGGAAGATTCCTTTGCAGGAGTACGAGAGGTCAAGTGGGGGAGGGGAAGGAGAGAACAGATTAACTTGGTGCTTTAGCCAGCTCCGTGTGAAGATAAGACACTGGCCCTGGACCAGGGTCATGGGCTCAACGAGAAATCTACAGATGAGAAATCTACAGCTGCCCAGTCGTGAGAAGAGGGGAACTAAGTGGAGCAGAGCTGCAAAGATAGCAGCGAAAACAAAGTGAAGGAGGCGGAGACGGTGAAGGCCAACAGAAGGGAAAACAAATTCTCTGAAGCCAGTGTGTTTTGGGCAGCTGAGAAGGCCACAGCAAGCTGATTGGGATTGGTACAAAGAGCACCAGGCACATAGGGCCCTGGATGACGACACCTCCAAAGAAACCCAGGACTTAAAAAACCCTCCTGAAAGCTGAAGCAATTTGGAGAGCACAGCAGATTCTCGGACAACCTGGGCCCAAGACAGCACTCCCGTCCACCTTACCCCTTGTTCTTCTGATGTTACACCCAGACCTGTCCAGCTGGGGTGGTGCGTATGTGAGTATGAAAATGGGTTAGGGCCTGGGGGCAGTAACGCTTTCTTTCTTACTCTGAGTGATGCGGGAGCGTTCCTAGCACTCTTTGCTGTTATTTTAGTATTTTATCAATAAATCTTTAATATTTAGACCCTTGGTGTGCCTCATCATCTCCTCTCCTAAAGATCCTATGACCGCAACCTAATCAACTGTGGTCCTGGGTGGACTGGTAATGAAAATCTGTCACAGTGGAAATCAGAGTTCCACTTTACTCCATTCCTCTAATCCCTGGCCTAAATGTCCTCTCAAAACAGAAGAGCCCGGAAGGTGCTATCACTGTAATTCCACTGATCACATGAGGAATAAAGGCCCTGTGCTGGCGGGAAACAGGCAGCAGATAGCACATGTGAATGCTGCAACCCTGAGCACAGAAGCCCCTCAGGCACTTGTCATGTGTCCTAAACACATCCAGACTGCATCTTAGCAAGGGAGTAATGCAGTGCTAGGGAACACAGGAAGTTGTGTCCCGAAGGGGAGCTGACAGAAGGGTGATGGAATCATATAAACCACCGAGGAAGAGGGGAGAGTTCCTTTAACACTGAAGCAGGAGACAACAGCTCCTTAGGAAGGAAGGGGACAGGAGAGGGCGGTTGAGCACTTCCTAATGAGACAATTGTCCAGGCTGTTAGCTGTGAGCCCTTCATGGCTGAGCAGGGGACAGGTGCACAATAGAGAGCAGAGGGGTATTTATCTAGGAGGATCCACAGAAGGAAAGTGTGGGAAGAAGAGTAGGAGAACAGGAATGTCTCCTCACTGATCACATGGGGGAGGGTGTCCAGGACAGAATGCCTGGTTCAGCACCTGCGCACCCAAGCACCGAATCTCTGTCAGACTGTGAGAGGGAACTGTGTATCTGACGTCCTGGAGGGAAATTGTCACACAACTGAGCTCTCAGCGATAGCGAGAGGGAGGACGGAGGGTACCCCAAGACAGGTCCTGATTTTGCAGGACTTTGTTCCTGGAGTGTTTGTGAAAGCTAACTCTCTCTCTCTGTAGATCCTACGGAAGAGATAGTTGTTTGTGAGAATGCTAATCGCCCACCAGACAGAGGGGAGGAGGTAATTCCCTGCACTGGCAAGACACAAAGCAGATATGAAAGGGCTGCTGAGAAAAGACGCACACCTGAGCCCAGACAGCACAGATCACAACTCTTTAGGAAATGGGGGAGAAGGTCCCAGTGCTTGCAGTGGGGATCGCAGGGAAAGCCCAATGTGAGGAGGCACACCACCTCATGGCAGTGATGAATACCCGTACTGACTTATCACTAGCTGGGAAAACATAATGGCTAACAATGCTGCACAGATACAAAGAGAGGTTCTCTAGTGACCCAGAGAAGGAACTTGCTGGCCTTTGAGATCACTAGGCTGATCTACAAAGTGTTAAAAGGTACCCAGAAGTTTGGAAGTACGCTGTGGATAACACTACACTGTTTGCAGTACTTGGGAGTTGTATGTTCAAAACCTACAGAGGGCTTTGGGCACTCTACCTCTGCATTAGTCAGTGACTAACACTCCTGCAGTAAACTAAGGGGCAAGGTGTGACTCTCTGTGCCCCAAAGCAATGTCCTGGAACCCTCATACTTACCAGTGATATGATTATGAAGTGTTTTATATAAAGTATGTCATGTAAGTTATGATGTGCTGAATATGATTACCCTAGTTGCATGTATGTATTTTTTTAACCTAAAGTTATGAATATTGCCTTTGTACCAATATTTCAAATGTATTTGCTCCTGGATAATGCCCACAATGTACTTTACCTCCAGTCTAGCCAGCATATTATGGATGAAGCATTCAAGGTACTGGCCCATTAAGAAACACAGTAGGCTTTAGAAGAAGATTATCACTCCCTGATCGACATTTTCTGAACGTTCTATCCAGGATTTGGGTCATAGCCCCTGCTATGACTCATCGATACATGCAAGGCATGTGACCAGCTCATGTGACACTGGACTCCAGTTTGTGAGAAGCGTCATCATCACTTGGCCTCACTCACCCCACAGCTCCACACCTGGAAACACCTTAGGAATAAGCACTGAACTGGGGATGTTGTCCCAAGCTGAAAGGATTTCTAGTCTGTATATGGAAGATTTCTGGACTGTTGTATCATCGGGGGGAGACACTTCTTGATTCAAAGCCTGTCTAGTGTACAGAACTCAGATTGTGATATTTTTTCTTAGTAACCAATTTTAATCTGTTCGCTATAACTTAAAATGACTTAAAATCTATCTTTCTGTACTTAGTAAATTTGTTTTATAGATTTTTTTTTACCTAAAACAGTGTGTTGTTTGAAATACAAAAGTGAAATCTGTTCAGGAACAGCGGCTGGTGCATTGTCCTCTCCACATTGAGGGAGGGCTGGACTGAGTAATAAACTTACACCGGTCAGAGTTCTGACAAGGGCAAGACGGCACAGCTCTGGGGTCATAGCCTGGAGAGCTGGGGGGAACTGGCAGGAGCCACTCTATTGTTGGTTCATGAGTGGCTAGTGAAAGCATTCATGTAACTGCAGGTGGGTGTGCCTCTGTCTGTGTATGGCTGTGTAAGTGCAAGACCTGGAAAGGATTGCAGCTTGGCACAGTGTGAGAGGGGCCCAGATTGTTATGCCAAAAGACTTGGCAGTACTTCAGTTCCAGTTTGCATCCTGAGGAGTCCGTCACACCCACCCAACAAACAGGCCCTGATAAAGCAAGAGTCCATTTCCCTCTTGTAATGCACTCAGTGTTACGTTCCCCTCCGGTGTTATCCAGACCAGTGATTTGCTAGGTCACTCCAATCCTTGATTCTGGAACCCAGCTTTACCCTGCTCTACTTTGAGAACCCCCACTCCTGGGCTGTTCACACACAGCCTCTGCCATGTAAGCTGCTCCTTGGATTGTGCGAGTGAATGACACTAGCCAATATCTCCGGTCCCAGACACAACCCTAGGAACCTCCTTCTTGCAGTGTCCAGTTATGCCCGCTGGACACTGCAAGTTTATATGAGTTTGTCAATTTAACAATGAAATTTATATGTCCCAAGGGGAGTCTCTCCCACATTTCAAACCAAACATGCTGCTTCAGGTAGAATAAACAAACAATTTTTTAAACTGTGAAAGATAGATTTTATGTGATTATATGTCAAAGCATAACAAGTCGGATTTAGTGAAATGAAAATAAAAGACAAGCATGCAGTCTAAACTCTCAACTCTATTAGACTGGGCAACATTGAGATTAAGCAATTTTTCTCACCCCACTGGATACTGCCATCCTTAGTATACAGGTTTGTTCCTTAAACCTGGGCCAATCTCGCCTGTTGGAGTCTTGTCTTCTCAGTGTCTTGGTTGCTTGCAGCATAGGTGGGACAGGAGAAGGAGCCTGTATGTGTCCACTCTGCCTGTTTTATACCCTCAGTCCATGTGCTGAGAGAACACAAGTCCAGGCATGTCTGGGGCACTGCTGAGTCTCCAGGCAAGGTTGAGCAATTCCCCTGATGTGGCCTCATGCAGGTGAATCATTGAATCTTAGCTCCCTTGCTCGGCAATGGCTGGTGATAGGTTGTTTGACACCCTGCCCGGGCACTGGTTAATTTGTTTGCTGTTGCTGCTGGGGAGCTAGTATCTGGCTGAATCCCGAACTTGCAACATGTTTTAGTGACCATCACACAACACAATTCTCATAACTTCATATGCATTAATGATACACATATATGGCTAGAAAAATGACTTTCATCAGATCATAGCCTTTCCCCTGATACCTTACAAGGCCTGCTTTATACATAAGATCACTATTATATGAAAATGAGGAATATAGGGGTTGCAGTATGCTCCCTCCCACACTCAGTTACTGACAGAGAGAGCGTGCTTATGGTGGTTATGCCAAGGAAGCCCGGACTCCTGGGTTCTGTCGGTCATTCTCTGTGTGATTTTGCCCAAGTCACCTCTCCCTGTGCCTCAATTTACCTATCTGTATTATGGGGCTATGTTTGTGGTGACTTTCCTTTGCTAGGTGTGTTGAAGACCCTTCAGTGAAAATTGCTACACTCTATGATCATAGTTACTGGTGAGAATTACTGATCTCTGATCCTTAGCGACAACCACGTGTGCCTATAGAAATTATTTGTGCATCCTGCGCATTTACAGGGTATCAGGCCCTATGCAGATCTACGCATTATCCCTAGTTGTCTTATTAATCAAATATAATTTTCAAATATACACAAATACACAGAGCAATTAATGTCTGTTTGACTCATCTCCCTTTGGGAAGGTCCTAATTACTTTTTACTCCTAAATCTGGACAAATAGCACAGAAGTGCAGACAGGGAAAGAAAGACACTTGCTAGAGTGTCTCCATTGTCCAGCCTGTTTACATCCAGATGCCACGTCCCCCCTAGAGGCTGAGCAAACCCCACTGGGATTGCACAGAGCTGTATTATAAACAGTGCACACCCCTGTCAGCTTTCGGCGTGGGATGTTGCTGCAGATGCTGGAGTGAGAGAGGTTTGGGACACGGCTACCTGAGGGGGATTCCCAGAGAAGACACTTCCATCTCAAAATCCACAGGTACCCATGTCTTGCTGTTTGACAAACCCAGTGCGACATGGGAGTGATGGAATAGAGAATAGGTCTGTGGTCCTTTCCACTCTGCTAAGCCATTAAACATCCCAGGGCCCTTGCCAGAGGAGGTGAGTTTGCCCCAGTATCATGGTCCAAAATGTGCCTTTTTGCTGTGCCTCCCCTCACTGACTGATGGCCTCTAGCCCCAAAGTGACTGTGTTTCATTGGCACAGTGCATACTTCATGATGAAAGGTGTTAGTAGATGCATAATTCAAGTCCAAATTCAGAGGCTGTTACCAGCAGATTGCTCAGGCCTCGTTGGTGGAAAAATCCTCTTGCAGTGAGAAATGAGTAATAATTAATGCATCGATTCTGTCACCTCCTCCTCTTGCAATGTAGGTTTCTGGCTGTTAATGTGGGATGGGACAGGGAGGAGGAGGAGCTGTTATCTGATGTTTATCTGCTGTAAAGCACGGACTCCTTACTGGAACAGTTATATGAATTTTTCAACCTGGACAAGACATATCTTCTCCTACCTTCATTTGATAAATCGGCTCAACCATTCTGCCTGAAACTTTAAAAATGCAATTAATCCAGATGTAGACACCCAGTGTGAGAAATTTCAGTCCAAATTGTAAATGTTTGGCAAACTTATAAGCAACTGAAAATGTGCTCTCCAAATTGAAAGTGTCAGATAGTCTTAACTAACGGTGGTGCCAGCAATACCTGTAATGGTCAATTCATTCCTGCATCTCATTCACATAAGCTCTTTGCTTCAACAAAGTCTATGGCAAGGAGATCCACAGGTCAAACGTGTATTACGTATCAGTGGAACTGAATGTTCCCTTGTTCAAGTATTGTGAGGGACAGTAAATAGAAATGCCTGATCTACTTTCTTTATTCATAGCGTTTAAGGCCAGAAGAGACCATCTGATCATCCAACCTGAATTCCTGTATAACACATGCCATTACATTTCACCATTTACCTCTGTATTGAGCTCAATAATTTGTGTTTGACTAAACCTGGTCTACACTACGATCTTACATCATGAAATCAGAGAGCCACAGGGTGAGAAGGGACTGCAAGGGTCATCTACTGTAACCTGCTGCCAAGATGCTGGATTTGTTTTATCTAAATCATTGCAGAGAGATGGCTATCCAGCTCCTTTGGAAAACCTCCAGTGAAAGAGTTTCCACAACATCCTGAGGCATCTGTTCCATTGTCCTCCTGTTCTTAAAGTTAGGAAGTTTTTTTCCTGAGATTTCATCTAAATCTGCTATGCTGCAGTTTCAACCCATCACCTCCTGTCTTGCCTTCAGTGGCAGGAGAGAGCAACTTTTCTCCATCTTTCTTATGGCAGCCTTTCAATATCTGAAAATCACTGTCATGTCACCCCTTAATCTCCTCTTTTCCAAGCTAAGCATACCTAGTTCCTTCAGACTTTACTCATATGGCTCGTATTTCATCCCTTGAATCATCCCTGTCTCTCATCACTGAATCCTTTCCAGTTTCCCTAAATCCTTCTTATACATTGGAGACCCAAACTGGACACACTAGTCCAACTGAGGCCTAAACAGCACTGACTAGAGCGGTCCTATCACCTCCCATGACTTGCATGCTATGCATCTGGTAACGCAACGGAAAATTGCTTTTGCTTTTATTTCAATAGCAAAAAAATTGACACCCCTTTAGAGATGCAGCTATATCAACCTAACACTGGTGTCAACAACATGAGGTCTACCGAAGAATTCTTCATCAACCTAGCTACCACCTCTCAGGGAGGTGGGTTACCTACACTGACGGGGAACCCCTGCAGTCGGGGTAAGTAGCACTGAAGTGCTATGGCAGTGCCACTGTAGTGTTTTAAGTGTAGACAAGCCCACAAGCAGATCTTCCAGAACCACATCCAGTCTGGATCTCCAGCAATCGGGAGTTGGAGAATCTACCACATCTCTTCGCAATTTATTCCAAAGTTTAATTCCCCTCAGAGCTAAACATTAAGCCCTTATTTTCAACTGGAATTTGTCTGGCTTCAGCCTCCTGCCATTGGGCCTTGCTCTGCCTTTCACCGCTAGATTACAGAGCCCTTTACTGCCCAAGGTTTTCTCCCCATGTAAAACTCTGCTTGATCGTCTTTTGCATAAGATAAATAGATAAAGCTCCTTAGGTCTCTGTCCTTATCTGGAATTTTCTTCAGCGTCAAATCATTTTAGTGGCTCTTTTTTGGACCCTCTCAAATTTTTCCACAGCCTTTTTATAGTGTGGACCTCAGAACTGGATGCCATGTGCAGAGGTAAAATTCTTCCCCTGCTCCAACTCACCACTCCCTTGTTTACATATCCAAGGATCACGTCAGTCCTCTTGGCCACAGTAACACACTGGGAACTGATGATGAGTTGGCTGTCCACAATGACCACTAAATACTTTTCAAGGTCCCTTCATTCCATAATACGATGTCCTAGTCTGTGGATCCGGCCTGAATTCCCTGTTCCAAAAGGAAAATTTTGTATTTGACTGTATTAAAAGATTTTTTGTTTGTTAGGGCCCAGATCATCAAACACTCTAGATCTATCAGTATGCCTGCCCTAGCCTCCTCATTGTAACCACTCTGCCAATCTTGTGTGGTCTGCAAATTTTATGGGCAGTGATTTTCTATTGACTTCCACATCCTTCATGAAAATATTGGATAGCATCAGACCTAGAACTGATCCCTGTACAACCTCACTAGAAACAGCCCTATTCACTGGCAATGACTCATTGACAATGGCTTTCTTAGATCTATCAGTTAGACAGATTTTTGTGCATTTGATGTGTGCTCTAGTGATATTGTAGACTCTTCATATTTTCATCTGAATTTTTCCCCTACTGATGCAAATGCCTCAGAGAAATCAAAGTCTATTTCATCTGCGCAGTTTCCTTCATCAACCAAACATGTCCTCTTATTAAAGGATGAAATTGGGTTTATTCGACAAGACTTGTTTTCCATACACCCTGTTGTTGCATAGCATTCATTATTCCTGGCATTTTTTTTAACTAATCCCATACCAGCTTTTCTATTATTTCCTAACTTCATCAAATCTTTTTTTTAAACTTTCCTTTTTTAAAAAAGGTTATATTTAACACAGAACTCTCCTTTATTTGTCTCTTCTTCTTCTTCTTCTTTTTTTTGGGGGGTGGGGGTGGGGTGGGAGTGGGCAGCTTTTTGCTGCCTGATTGTGTACTTCTTGTTTTGATTTAGGTGAATGGTTAATCAGTCAGTTGGTAACTCTGGTATTTGTAACTCTAAGGTTCTACTGTAGATGCTGTTTAATATCCTCCTTGACAGCTAATGGACTGGAATGTATTTAATCATCTGTTGTGGTGAGTCTATCAAATGCAGAACAAAAAGATTTATTGAACACATCAACCTTTTATGAATATTAAAAAAGTTTCCTTTCTATTTCTAGGAATTGACCTAAATCTTTTCTATAATTTCTTTCTATTTCTTTCTATTTCTATTTCTAGGCCTATACCTTTTCTAATATTTCTATTTTCTTAATATACTTAACAACCTCCCTTTTGGGATCCTCCTGGTAAGAATGCCTCAGCTCCTTTATATTTTCTGTGCACTGCAGTGTGTCCTGATCACAGCTCTTTCCCACGAGCTACATTAAATCTGCCTGTACATATTGATATTCCTACAGCTGAAGCATGGCTGGGACTGCATAGACTCCTCTCCTCAAATACTGAGAAGATTCAGCAGCTCCACAGTGGCTGAAGCAGGAGAGCATTTGCTGTGTGGAACTGCCATGGCCACCTAGGAAGATGTGATGTGAGCTCTGCATGCTGAGCAAGCAGGAAGGGGAGTTTCAAAATTCCCAGTCCTTTAAAGGGGGAGGGGTTAAGGTGTTTACCTCAATGCAGGGCAGAGGAGTTGAAATTGTTAACCAGAGCGGTCAGGTTAGGTAATGTGGAACACCTTTCGGAGGCCAATTACAGAGATAAAATCAAGCACAGGCTTCTACACTGGCACTTCAGTGACAAACCTTCTGAGTTAAAAGCCTTACAACTCTCATCAAGGTGATTTTATTACTCCACTGAAACTGTGGAGTTCCGTCATCAAAAGTGGCTCTGTAGTGTATACACCTCCTCTGTTTCTTTGCCAAAAGCTCCTTTTTGGCAGAAACCTTAGCAGTGTAGACAAGGCCTAAGGAACAATGATGAATAATGAGTAACCACACTTGTGTTTACTGCTGGAGCCTATTAAAGTTTCCCCCGCCATGATGTGTAGGAATTATTGAGGCAGGGATGGCCATAATATATGGAATTGGTATTACTAGGGTCATGTGTTCAAAATTCATTAATCTGAATAATGAAAATGTCATTTTTCAGTGTGTGAAATGCAACCAATCTGCTTCACCCATGAGAACAGCCTCCAGGAGTGCATGTAATGTCTCATATTTTAACATTGTCTCTCCATCCAGGCACTTGTACTGCAACCATCACCCTAGACCCTGGGCACATACAGGAAAGTCAGGAGAACATACGGTACATGCAGGAGACACTGTTCTCCCTCAGAGTTGGACATCTTCTCCCTCTCCATGTCAGATTCCAACATAACCGACTTCACCAACCCCTCCACCTTCATCCTGCTGGGCTTTCCTGGCCTGGAGGTGGCCCATGTCTGGATCTCCATCCCCTTTTGCACCATGTACGCCATAGCCCTCTTGGGGAACTTCACCATCCTTTTCATTGTTGAGAGGGAGCCAAACCTCCATGTACCCATGGCATGCTGGCCATCACTGACATGGTTCTGTTCACATCCATCCTGCCCAAAACGATGAGCAACTTCTGGTTCAATTCCAGGGAGATAGATTTCAGTGCCTGCCTCACCCAGATGTACTTCATTCACTGCTTCTCAGTGATGGAGTCTGGGATCCTCGTGGCCATGGCTTTTGATCGCTACGTGGCCATCTGCCATCCCCTGAGACATTCCACCATCCTGACAAACTCCTTTGTGGCCAAGCTGGGCCTGGCCATGATGCTGCGTGGCAGCCTGGTCGTACTGCCCTATCCCTTCTTGGAGAGGCAATGGCCATATTGCAGAACCAACATCATCCCCCAGCCGTACTGCGTGCATATAGCTGTGCTGAAGCTGGCCTGCGCCGACACCTGCATCAGTAGTTACTACGGTCTCTTTGTGCTATTCTGTGTGATTGGTGTGGATGTGATTTTTATCACTGTGTCCTATACCCAGATCCTCAGGGCCATCTTCAGCCTCCCCACAAAGGACTCCCGGCTCAAGACTTTGGGGACCTGCAGCTCCCACCTCTTTGTCATTTTAGCTTTTTATATACCAAGTCTCTTCTTCTCCCTCATGTACTGGTTTAGCCAGAATGTGCCCCTGCATTTCCATGTTCTCATTGCCAATGTGTACCACTTGATACCCCCCATGCTAAATCCCGTCATATATGGAGTTAGGACCAAACAGATCCAGGACAGGCTGCTCCAGCTTTTTATTCATAAAGGGGCCTAAAGTTTTCTCAAGGTGCTCTTATTCTGAGATTGAGCTCCATACAGAGTTCGCTGGTGACTTGGTGCTGAGCCCTCTTCCCTGAACCACTGACTGGACAGTCAAAGTGACACTGAATTAATTAAATCCTTTCCTGGCCTTACTGTGCTGTGTCAGAGGGACGAACTGAGGCATACATCTGTGTACAACTCACTAGCTTACAGGATTGCAATGTTTGTAATTGCTGCTAACTGGACTCCTGGGGCCACCTTCCCTCCCCGGCCATTCCCCAAGGTCCTGCCCCCTGCCCTGCCTCTTTCCACAGTGCCCGTCCCCCAGTCCCAGATAACACCAGTCGAATGTCACAATTACCCACTCCACACCTCCCTTGAGGAGGAGAGGACACATGGCAACATTTTTAGTCTGAGCTGAGATTTCCCAAGCATTTGAGCCAAAACACATGTTTTAGGTAAAATATAAATCAAATGTATTAACTACAGAAGATAGATTTGAAAAGATTATAAGCATCAGGCATAATGATCAGAGTTAGTTATGACAGAAACAAAAATAAAAACAAAATACAATATAAAAAATAAAGCACTGATCAAAGGGGAGTGCCTGGCTGAAAGGCAACAAGCCAGCCTGGTGTCACTCGGTTGCACAATCCAAGCAGCAGCTTGCATGGCCGAGGCTGTGCGTGAACAGCCCAGGAGTCGAGTTCTCACAGCAGAGCAGGGTCAGGCTGGCTCCCAGAGTAGAGAACTGGAGTGACCTAGCAGATCACCGGTCCAGAAAACACCAGAGGAGAATGTCCCAGGGGCACCCCGGGCCGGATATCCTAGACTCTCTCTGATGATTCCCCCACAGAAGACTGCCCAGCTTCCAGTGATCAGACCTATGACACACCTGTTGCCCCCCTTCCTGGTCTTTGTCTCACTTTCCAGGCAAAGCGTTCGTTGGCCATATCCCCATCCTGGGTCTCAGATTATGAATGGCAATGGCCATTACATATGTGCAGGCAGCTGGAGCCTTCTCAATTTCCCTCGAGGGTCTCAGCAAAAGTCACACACCTTTATTCTCACCAACAAACATTCCTGAAATACATAGGGAAATTGAGATACACCCAGTATTCAAGCAACATAATAAGAATCACATAGGTTCACATGCAAGATAACAAGGGAAAGCTTCCATTTTGTCACAAACTCCATGCTCAAATAATAACAATATAGCAATAGGGATACACTACCGACCATGTGACCAGGATTGTGCTAATGACTGTGACAAGTTTAGGGAGGCTAGAGAGGCTATAAAAATACAAAACTCAATAATAATGGGGGATTTCAACTATCCCTATATTGACTGGGTACATGTCACCTCAGGACGTGATGCAGAGAAAAAGTTTCTTGACAACTTAAATAACTGCTTCTTGGAGCAGCTAGTCCTGCAACCCACAAGAGGAGACATGATTCTTGATTTAGTCCCAAGTAGAGCGCAGGTTCTGATCCAAGAGGTGAATAGAGCTGGGCTGTTTGGTAATAGTGACCATAATATAATTAAATTTAACATCCCTGTGGCGGGAAAAATACCACAGCAGCCCAACACAGTAGCATTTACCTTCAGAAAGGCGATTACCCAAAGATGGGGAAGTTAGTTAAACAAAACTTAAAAGTCCAATGCCAAAAGTGAAATCTCTGCAAGCTGCATGGAAACCTTTTAAGGACATTGTAAGAGAGGCTCAACTTAAATGTATACTCCAAATTTAAAAAAAACCAACAACATAGTAAAGAACAAAAAAAGTGCCAATGTGACTAAACAACCAAGTGAAAGAAGCAGTGAGAGGCAGAAAGGCACCTTTAAACAGTGGAAGTTATATCCTACTGAGGAAAATAGAAAGGAGCATAAACTCTGGCAAGTGAAGTGCAAAAATATAATTTGGAAGGCCAAGAAAAAATATGAAGAAAAGCTGGCCAAAGATTCCAAAAGTACTTGCAAAAAAAAGTAAGTACATCAGAAACAAGAAACCTGCTAAACAACCATTGGGGCCACTGGACGATTGAGATGCCAAAGGAGTATTCAAGGACAATAAAGCCATTGCAGAGACACTAAATTAATTCTTTGAATAAAACTTCACGGCTGAGGATGTGAGGGAGATTCTCAAACTTGAGCCTTTCTTTTTAGGTCACAAATCTGAGGAATTGTCCCAGACTGAGGCGTCATTAAAGGAAGTATTGGAACAAATTGATAAATTAAACAGTAATGTTTCACTAAGACCAGATGGTATTCACCTAAGAATTCTGAATGAACTCAAATGTGAAATTGCAGAATTATTAACTGTGATATGTAACTTATGATTTAAATCATCATTTGTACCAAATGACTGGTGGACAGCTAACGTGACACCAATTTTTGAAAAGGGTTCCAGAGGCGATCCTGGAAATTACCAGCAAGAAAGCCTGACTTCAGTAGAGGGCAAACTGGTTTAAATCATAGTAAAGAAAATTGTCAGACATAGATGAACTGTTGGGGAAGAGTTAACGTGGCTTTTGTAAAGGGATATCATGCCTCACCGATCTACAAGAATTCTTTAAGGGGGTCAACAAGCATATGTGTTTTGGCAGGAGTCCAGCTCCCTTCTCCTTCTCAGTTCCCAGACATAGTTCACCAAAAAATAACAGTCCAGGGTCTAATCTGCAGGCAATTTGATAGGTTTATTGGGGCTAAACAAGCAATCATATTCTGAAGTGCTTCACTGCAGTCGGGCTTATCTCTATACAACAATAGAATTTTCCTCTTCCCCTCCCTTTTCTACTTTTCTCTATGCTGATAGAACCCTCATCTCCTGACCCTTATTTCCACATGTGGATGGAAGGTCCTCTTCTGCGGCCCTCTTCTTGGCAAATATAATTATACTTTTAGTGCCCCTCCCCTGGCACCACTCCTTCCAATATATGGCCGTGTTCCATTCTGGGGGGGGTCTTGTGTCTAGGGATGATGAGACCACCTCTTTTGTACCTGTTGGGAAGGATAAGGAGCAGGGATACTTTTGGCCAAGATCACTTTCTTGGAGATTTTGTATCTTCTCCTCATACCTTCCAGCAACTCGATTAGCCCCTTATCTTCTCTTGTTACTGAAAGGCAAAGCTACCAGCTAGGCTGGGAAAGAAGGGGAGTGTGACCTTGTGCTTTCATTACATTCTCTAGATTGCTTATTCAGCCTGTTTAAACTAAAAGTAAAACCAGAAGCAAGATTATTATTGTTAATCTTTACCTGATTTACTTCACATTCTCCTAACAATATGGAGAAGGTTTCTCCCTGGATATAGTGTCCTTAGGTTTTCAGAAAGCTTTTGACACGGTCTCTCACAAAAGGCTCTTAAGAAAAGTAAGTAAGTAAGGGTACGTCTACACTACGGGATTATTCCGATTTTACATAAACCGGTTTTATAAAACAGATTGTATAAAGTCAAGTGCACGCGGCCACACTAAGCACATTAGTTCAACGGTGTGCGTCCATGGTCCGAGGCTAGCGTCGATTTCTGGAGCATTGCACTGTGGGTAGCTATCCTGTAGCTATCCCATAGTTCCCGCAGTCTCCCCGGCCCCTTGGAATTCTGGGTTGAGATCCCAGTGCCTGATGGGGCAAAAATCATTGTCGCGGGTGGTTCTGGGTACAGCCTCACCCCTCCCTTCGTGAAAGCAGCAGACAACCATTTTGCGCCTTTTTTCCTGGGTGAACTGTGCAAACGCCATAGCACAGCAAGCATGGACCCTGCTCAGATCAATAGCGCAATCATGGACATTGTAAATACCTCGCGCATTCTCGTGGGTCTATGCTGAACCAGGACCTGCAAAGCCAGGGCAGGAGGAGGCAGCGGCTACGGCAGAGCAGCGATGAGAGTGATGAGGACATGGACACAGAATTATCTCAAACCGCGGGCCCCTGCACTTTGGAGATCCTGCTGGTAATGGGGCAGGTTCTAGCCATTGAACGCCAACTTTGGGCCCGGGAAAAAAGCACAGACTTGTGGGACTGCATAGTTTTGCAGGTGTGGGATGATTCCCAGTGGCTGCGAAACTTTCGCATGCGTAAGGGCACTTTCATGGAACTTTGTGACTTGCTTTCTCCTGCCCTGAAACGCCATAATACCAAGATGAGAGCAGCCCTCACAGTGGAGAAGCGAGTGGCAATAGCCCTCTGGAAGCTTGCAATGCCAGACAGCTACCGGTCAGTCGGGAATCAATTTGGAGTGGGAAAATCTACTGTGGGGGCTGCTGTGATGCAAGTAGCCAAAGCAATCATTAAGCTGCTGCTACGAAAGGTTGTGACTGTGGGAAACGTGCAGGTCATAGTGGATGGCTTTGCTGCAATGGGATTCTCTAACTGTGTGGGGGAGATAGATGGAACCCATATCCCTATCATGGCACCGGAGCACCAGGGCACCCAGTACATAAACCGCAAGGGGTACTTTTCAAAGGTTCTGCAAGCACTGGTGGATCACAAAGGATGTTTCACCAACATCCACGTGGGATGGCCGGGAAGGGTTCATGACGCTCGCGTTTTCAGAAGCACTGCTCTGTTTAAACTGCTGCAGCAAGGGAATTACTTCCTAGACCAGAAAATAACAGTTGGGGATGTTGAAATGCCTGTCGTTATCCTGGGGGACCCAGCCTACCACTTGATGCCATGGCTCATGAAGCCATACACAAGCAGCCTGGACAGTGGCCAGGAGCTGTTCAACTACAGGCTGAGCAAGTGCAGGATGGTGGTAGAATGTGCATTTGGCCGTTTAAAGGCGCGCTGGCGCACATTACTGACTCGCTCAGACCTCAGCCAAACCAATGTCCCCTTTGTTATTCCTGCTTGCTGTGTGCTCCACAATCTCTGTGAGAGTAAGGGGGAGACCTTCATGGCGGGGTGGGAGGCTGAGGCAAATCACCTGGCTGCTGATTACATGCAGCCAGACACCAGGGCGATTAGAAGAGCACACCAGGAAGCGGTGTGCATCAGAGAAGCTTTGAAAACGAGTTTCATCACGGGCCAGGGTACAGTGTGACTGCTGTGTTTGTTTCCCCTTCATGAAAGCTTCCCCCTTTATTGACTCCTTCCCTGTAAGCAACCCACCCTCCCCCTTCTATTACAGCTTGCTTAAGGAAATAAAGTCACTATCGTTTAAAAATCATGTATTCCTTATTAAAAAGTAATTATAAAAAGAGGCAAAGAACTGACAAGGTATCCCGGGTGTGGTTTGGGAGGAACATAGGAGGGAAGGAAAAGGCCATTAAATACATTTCAATGTAATGACAGCCTTTTGGTTGGACTGTCCACTGGGGTTGAGTGGGCGGGTGCACGAAGCCTTCCCCCACACGTTCTTACACATCTGGGTGAGTGGTGAGGGTGGTTACACAGGGGCTGCAGCAGCACTCTGTGACCCCGCTGCTCCTCCTGAAGATCCACCAGACGTCGGAGGATATCAGTTTGATCACGCAGCAGCTCCAGCGTTGCATCCCGCCACCGCTGATCTTCCTGCCTATATCTCTGATCTTCCTGCCACCACCTCTCATCTTGAGCATCTCTACTATCCTCACGTTCGTCCCTCCTATCCCCCCACCGCTTGGCTGGTATCATGGAAGATCACTGCTAATCACCCCCCCTTCTCCCCCCCACCGCGTAGCTGGTAGCTGGGATGATTCCTGCTAGCCAAACGCAAAAAAGCTTAGCGCTATCCTTCCTCCCCTCCCCCCGCTTGGCTACGTGCAAGGAAGGATATATTTTAAGCAACATCCCAGTAGGAAAATGTCCATCTCTGTCCCCTTAATTAAATTCCTGACTTTCAACCAGGTTACCATGAAGGATATCACTCTGCTGAGGATAACAGAGCAAGATAAAGAACTGATGTTTCTTGAATGCCAGCAATCACTGGGACCATACACAGCTATGCTTTGTCATGCAGCAATACCCAATTACTTGGTGCATGCATGGCGTGGTAAAGTGTCCCACCATGGTGGACAGAACAAGGCTGCCTTGTCCAGAAACCTTCTGCAAAGGCTTTTGGAGTACCTCCAGGAGCGCTTCATGGAGATGTCCCTGGAGGATCTCCGCTCCATCCCCAGACATGTTAACAAACTTTTCCAGTAACTTTACTGGCCGCGAATGCATCCCAAGCCCTCATGGGAAATCAATCATTAAAAAACGCTTGCTTGTAAACCATGTTTTATATTTACAAAGGTGCACTCACCAGAGGTCGCTTCCATGGCTTCACTGTCTGGGCTACTGGCTTGGGAGGACTGGGAGGGTAATTCCGCCTGAGTCACAAAAAGCTCCTGGCTGTTGGGGCTAACGGAGTGCTGTGTGCTCGCTGCAAGGTCATCCTCCTCCTTGTCCTCCTCCGCAGAATCCTCAGCCATGGTTGAGATTACGACCCCCACCTCAGAATCCACTGACGGGGGGGGGTAGTGGTGGCGCAGCCCCCTAAAATTGCATGCAGCTCAGCGTAGAAGCGGCACATTTTCAGCCCTGACCCGGACCTTCCGTTTGCTGCTTTGGTTTTCTGGTAGGCTTGTCTGAGCTCCTTAACTTTCACTCTGCACTGCACTGAGTCCCTGGTGTGGCCTCTCTCCATCATGGCCTTGGAAATTTTTTTGAATATTTTGTCATTTCGTCTTTTGGAATGGAGTTCTGTTAGCACTGAATCCTCTCCCCATGTAGCGATCAGATCCAGTACCTCCCGTGCGGTCCATGCTGGAGCTCTTTTTCGATTCTCAGGAGACTGCATCGTTACCTGTGCTGATGAGCTCTGTGTGGTCACCTGTGCTGATCACAGCTCCACTCTGGCCAAACAGGAAATGAAATTCAAAATTTCGTGGGGTTTTACCTGTATACCTGGCCAGTGCATCAGAGTTCAGACTGCTGCCCAGAGCAGTCACAGTGGTGCACTGTAGGATACCGCCCGGAGGCCAATACTGTCGATTTGCAGCCACATTAACCGTAATCTGATATGGTAATACCGATTTTACTGCTACTCCTCTCGTCGGGAAGGAGTACAGAAACCGATTTAAAGAGCCCTTTATATCCATATAAAGGGCCTCGTGGTGTGGACGGGTACAGCGTTAAATCGGTTTAATGCTGCTAAAATAGATTTAAACACATAGTGTAGACCAGGCCTAAGATTAACTTTTCCCTGTAGTGTAGAAAAGGCTCTGGTGGTACTGTCTATCAGTGGTTAATTAATCTTAATATTTTGTGGTACTAGGTCAATCAACTTGCAATGATCTAAATCTATTACATCTCCTCAGTTGCTTTTGTCACCAAAATTTGTTGTCACCTAAAAAAAGCATGAATTGTGGTTCTACCCTGGAATTCTTTATTGACTAAATCCCCTATCCACGTTTCCATAATTATATCCAGAACTGATATCAAGCTAACTGGTATTTAATGCCCACGTCACGTTTTTTGAATACTGGCATAATACAGGATATCTCTGTTTTCTAGTTTTCTGACTCTTTGGGTGAGAGATGTCTGGGGCTGCTGATTTTCCTTAGTAGGGTTCTTCACCATTCCTTATAGCCTCCAGCTTCCATCCCGGACACATCACACGATCCATTGTCTACAGCCAAGCACTGAGGTACAACCGCATCTGCTCTAACCCCTCAGACAGAGACCAACACCTACAAAATCTCCACCAAGCATTCTCAAAACTACAATACCCACACGAGGAAATAAGGAAAAAGATCAACAGAGCCAGATGTCTACCCAGAAGCCTCCTACTGCAAGACAAACCCAAGAAAGAAACCAACAGGACTCCACTGGCCATCACATACAGTCCCCAGCTAAAACCCCTCCAATGCATCATCAAGGATCTACAACCCATCCTGGACAATGATCCCACACTTTCACAGGCCTTGGGTGGCAGGCCAGTCCTCTCCCACAGACAACCTGCCAACCTGAAACATATTCTCACCAGTAACTGCACACTGCACCATAGTAATTTGCGCTCAGGAACCAATCCATGCAACAAACCTCGATGCCAACTCTGCCCACATATCTACACCAGCGACACCATCACAGGACCTAACCAGATCAGCCACACCATCACCGGTTCATTCACCTGCACATCCACCAATGTAATATACGCCATCATATGCCAGCAATGCCCCTTTGCTATGTACATCGGCCAAACTGGACAGTCTCTACGGAAAAGGATAAATGGACACAAATCAGATATTAGGAATGGCAATATACAAAAACCTGTAGGAGAACACTTCAACCTCCCTGGCCACACTATAGCAGACCTTAAGGTGGCCATCCTGCAGCAAAAAAACTTCAGGACCAGACTTCAAAGAGAAACTGCTGAGCTTCAGTTCATCTGCAAATTTGACACCATCAGCTCAGGATTGAACAAAGACTGTGAATGGCTTGCCAACTACAGAACCAGTTTCTCCTCTCTTGGTTTTCACACCTCAACTGCTAGAACAGGGCCTCGTCCTCCCTGATTGAACTGACCTCGTTATCTCTAGCTTGCTTGCTCGCATATATATACCTGCCCCTGGAAATTTCCACTACATGCATCTGAGGAAGTGGGTATTCACCCACGATAGCTCATGCTCCAAAACATCTGTTAGTCTATAAGGTGCCACAGGATTCTTTGCTGCATTCCTTATAGTTACCAGTGGACTGGAAAGAAAGTCATATGATCTGAGTGCATCATATGCCTCTTTCCAAATACAGCATAGATAACTTTATTGAACATTTTTGCCCCGTGTGCATCACTATTAACAGTGTTACCATTTCCATCTAGTAAAGACCTGTTCTGTTATTAGAATTTCCTTTGTTTCTAATATGCTAACAAAATCTTACTATTTTTTCAGCCCTTCTAGCCACAGATTTGTCTCTAATATCTTTTGCTTCCCTTATCCATTTTCTATATTTTATAACTTCTAATTTCTATGGACAGTATTCTATCAATGGCAGGGGGCAGACATCCATGTTCATCTTCCTGGATCTCTCATATTATTTGACACTATTGAAAATGAGATACTGCTGTCTAACCTCAGATACAGCAGCAATCCAGAGGGATGCACTAAAATGGTTTGAATCCTTCTTGGAGGGATGCACCCAATTAGCAGTGATGGGAAACTGCATCTCTAGCACTAGATCCCTCCCTTGTAGAATCTCACATGTATGACCGAATCATTATTATCAGGATGGCCCAGTTCTTGGACAGAACAGCTGGGTGAAGCTGAAGCCAAGCAAGACAGAGGTGATGCTGGTGGGCAGAGCAAAGTATTTTGAAGCGTTGATAGACACACTGAAGCCTCCTTTGGCTGAAGGTTCACACCCACACCTGGGCACTTCAGTCCATAGTCTAGGAGGGCTCTTGGATTCCTTGCTGATGCTGAGATTTCTCATTGAAGTCTCTGTGCATAATGCTTTCTACTCTCTCTGGTTAATTGGAGGCTCTGTCCCATCCTGTTGGATGATGACTTGGCCTCAGTTCTATGGGTGTCCATCACCACCTGTGTGGACTGTAGCTACGTGTAAGGGGGCTGTTGCCCCCTTACTAAACCTTAGTGGGGGGTTGGTTGGTAATTTCCCACTCCCAAAAGAAAGGGCAGATGGGAAATCAGGACCCTAAGACTGATAGTCCCAGGGGCAATTGCTTGAGGCCAATGCTCCAGGTCAGCCAGATTGACATGGCAGGCAGACTAATAAGGGGATCGAGAGGCCAGGGTCCCATCCGCAGTGTGAACTGGGGTTGCCTGGGCCAGAGCAGTGCTGGGAGTGGAGCTGCAGCAACCAGAACCAGAGAGGCCAGAGGAGCAGCCCAGGGAGCTGCACTGGAGGCAAAGCAGGAGCAGCAGTGCTGAGGCAGAGTGGAGCTGAAGCTGGAGCAGTTCAGAGCCGGCTGCGATGGGCAGCTGGGTAGAACGAGAGGAGACTCAGGGCCAGGGGCAGCTCTATATATTTTGCCCCCCCAAGCACGGCAGTCAGGCAGCTTTCGGTGGTCTGTCTGCGAGAGGTCCACTGGTAACACAGATTTGGTGGCATCAGATTTGGAGACTGATCATAACCCTGATCAGAGGGCCAGTGCTGGGAAAAAGCTCCTGCCACCTAGAGCCTGAGGCGTGTGGCCACTGCCAGAGCGAGTGTCTGAACTGTGACAAACCTGCAGCACAGCCAGGGCTTGGGCAGGAGGCCTAGGACATGTGAGGGATGGTCTGTGAACTGCCCTGACATTTCAGAGATGGCTGTTTGGTGCTCCCCAACGCTGCAGACCGGGGTAACATGTTTTCATTTACCTTTTCCTATTTTTTCCTTATGTATTTTTATTGATTGCTGTTTAATTAACTCTATTTGCTTGAACTCTTTGCAATGATCTGTGGAGCAGAGAAATGTCCAGAGTGTAGAGAGCACCCGGAGTGGGGACTTCCTAGCTGCTCTCCTGGGTGACCAAGACAAGGTTGGGGGGTCAAACTTCCCAGGAATCCTGGGCCCAGCCGTGTTGGGGTTACAAGGACTCTGCCACAGCGAAGAGTGCAGGGTCGGCTCTAGACATTTCGCCGCCCCAGGCACAGCAGTGTGACTCGGGGGGTGCTCTGCCGGTCGCCTGTCCTGCAGCTTTGGTGGACCTCCCGCAGGCGTCCCTGCGGAGGGTCTGCTGGTCCCGAGGCTCCACCGAAGCTGCGGGACCAGTGGACCCTCTGCAGGCATGCCTTTGGGAGGTCCACTGGATCCACCTGCCGCCCTCCTGGTGACCGGCAGAGCACTCCCAGCGGCATGCCGCCCCAAGCATGTGCTTGGCGTGCTGGGGCCTGGAGCCGCCCCTGGAAGAGTGCAAGGGGAGTCCTCAAGGTCAGGCAGGCCTCTGGGAAAAGGGAGTGGGAGTGAGGACTCGGATCTTTTCACTAGCCCATTCCACCAGGGTAGGGTATAAGCCAGAAAAATTCCCCACAGGAGCAGAACCGTTCCCCTGTTTACATCTGTTAAGGATTCTTGAAAGGACTCGATTTACTTCTCTCTTCTAAGGTGAAACTTTTACCCTTCAAATGGTTTGCTATTTTGTGGTACACAAGGCTCTTCACATTTCTGCAAAACTGTGTAATAAAGTGTCTGCCTGACTGAGGCTATGTCTGCACTGCCAGCTGTGCTGCTGCAAGGTTTCTCATGTAGCCACTTTATGCCAATGGGAGAGAGTTCTCCTGACAGCACAATTAAACCCATCCAATGTCTGTCTCCTGCTGTGCTATCCAAACTGATGCCTTTGTCGGTCATGGGGGTGTTTTTTACACCCCTGACCAACAAAAGTGCTAGTGTAGAGAAAGCCTGAGTTGCAGGCTAGTAAAAACGTCCACCGTCCCAAGTCCTGCTATGTTTAAGATTGCGATTTTCTGCTGGTTTCCTTTCTCAGCAAACCCAGCTGCTTGCATAGATTTATCTCAAAACTTTGCTTAAATCTCTTCCCAGAATCTGCTGAACTATCTGAGATGGGGAGGCCTCTGTCCTCAGGAAAGGCCTCTGGCTGCCATCTATCCACAAGCACATCCTATTGGTGTTGCTTTTACTGAGTCTCTTCCTCCAAAGTGATCTCAATGACTGTGATCCATTGGCAGGTTTCTGAGTGGAACCAGTAGTGGAGTCCCAGGAGCAGGAGCTCGCAAGCTCCAGATAGTTCTGAGAACCCCAGGATGATGAAGGCTCAGGCTCCCTCTTCTAGACTTTCCTCTGCATCCCACTCAATGAACAGTCCCTCCCAGAGCTGGAGTCCATTTCCCTCTTGGCATGACAAAAAGACTGTGGTTATGGCAGGGAAGTCAGGACACCCAAGTTTGTTCTGTCATCCTGCCACTTAATCTCTGTGACACTGTGGCCAAATAATGTCTCCCCGTGTCTCTGTTTAAAAGGGGATATAGTCAGAGTGACTCTCCTTTGATAGGCGTTGTCATAAAAAGATAGTTAAGGGTTAATGTCTCTTTTACCTGTAAAGAGTTACAATCAGTGAACCTGTATCACCTGACCAGAGGACCAATCAGAAGACAAGATACTTTCAAATCTCGGTGGAGGGAAGTCTTTGTTTGTGTGTTTTCTTTGTCTGTTGGTCTCTCTGGATTCTGAGAGTAACCAAACGTACCTACAGGCTCTCTAATTTTATATTCAAATAGTAAGTAACAGTAGAAGGCGGTTTAGTCATTTTGATTGTTTTCTTTATTTGCAAATGTGTATTTTGCTGGAATGATTTTAATATGTATTTGTGCTGGGGGGAAGGCTCCTCTCTAGTGTCTATAAACTAAAAGACCCTGTATATTTACCATCTAAATTACAGAGACAACTTTTACTTTTTTTCTTTCTTTTTATTAAAAGATTTTCTCTTTAAGACCTGTTTGATTTTCTTCCCTTGTTAAGGCTCAGAGAAACTGAGTCTGTACTCACCAGGGAATTGGTGGGAGAAGGGAAGGAGGAGTAGGGGAGGAAAGGTGAATTTCCTCTGTGTTTTAGATTCACGGAGCTGGAATCTGTCTATCTCTGTAGGATAGCCCAGGGAGAGAAAGCCTGGGAGGGGGAGAGAAGGGGGAGAAAAAACCTGATTTCTCTGTGTTGTGATTCAAGGAGTTTGAATCATGGTGATCTCCTAGTGTACCCAGGGCAGGAAAGATCTGGGAGGAAGAAAGGAGGGGGAGGGGAAATGGTTTATTCCCCTTTGTTGTGAGACTCAAGGAATTTGGGTCTTGGGGTCCCCAGGGAAGGTTTTTGGGGGGACCAGAGTGCCCCAAAACACTATATTTTTGGGTGGTGGCAGCCTATCAGATCTAAGCTGGTAATTAAGCTTAGAGGAATTCATGCTGGTACCCCATCTTAAGGTTCAGATTGGGGAATTATATCATGACAGGTGTTTTGAAAATTGTTCAATGAACAGTGCTGCACATTATTATCATAGTTACTGGTGAGAATTACTAACTCTGCTCCCTTAGTAACAGCACCGTGTGCCTGCAGAAAGTGTCTGTGTCTCCCCTCGGGAATCTGTCTCCAGATCTGTCTGTCTATTATCTACCCATCCCACCAGGGACTTACAGTGTATCAGACACTATGGAGTTTTAAGCATTATCCCTAGTTTCCATATTAATAAACTATATTTTTAAATATACACAAATACATAGAGCAGCCAATTCCTCTCTGACTCAGCACAGAGCCCAAGAGTTTTCATCTCCCTTTGGGACGGTCTCTTAACTACTGTTTACTCCTAAACCTGGATAAAGAGCACAGAAGCCCAGACAAGCTTGTTTCCAGCCTGTTTACATTCAGATGCTCACTTATCTGCTAGAGGCTGAGCAAACCCCCCTGGGATCGCACAGAGCTATATTAAAACTGGAGCACAGCCCTGTATCAGCTCTTGGCGTGGGATGTTGCTGCAGATGCTGGAGTGAGAGATGCTTGGGACACGGCTACCTGAGGGGGATTCCTGGGGAAGACACTTCTGTTTAAGGATTCACAGGCACTCACTTTTGCTGAGGAGCTCACTTGCGTGACAATCCCAATGCAGCATTGGCATGATGAGACAGAGTATAGGTCTCTGGTCCTTTTTGCACTGCAAAGCCATTAAACATCCAAGGACCCTTGCCACAGGGGTGAGTTTGTTTCAGTAGCTTGTGTTAAAATGTCCCACTTTGCTGGAGCCTCCCGGGCTGCTGGCCTCCAGCCTGAAGGTGGCTCCATATCAGTGGCACAGTGGATCCTTCATAATGAGAGGTGTTAGTAGATGTACAATACAAGGCCAAATTTGGAGCCCCTTGCCCATAGTTTACACAGGCACCACTGAGGCAAAACTCCCCATGTGTGTTCATGCAGAGACACTGTCACCTCCTCCTCCTGCATTTCCGGGCTCTGGCTGGTAACAGGGGAGCAAGGGCTGTGCCCTGACTTTTATCTCCATGGCTCTTCACTGGAACAATTATAAAAATGTTTCAAGATGAGCATCACATCTTTTCTCTTAACTTCATTTGAAAAATCGGCTCAAATGTTATGACAGAAACTCAAAAAAAAAAAAATCAGCCAGAAGCAGACACCTGACATGTGAAATTTCAGTCCAAATGCTTAAAGTTTGGCAAACTTACCAGAAACTGAAAATGACCTCAGGAGCCAGCTGCGTGTTAATGCAGAGACACTTTCACCTTCTTGTTCTCTTGCATTTCAGGGCTCCGGTTTTTAATGGGGGAGCGGGAGCTGTTCCCTGACTTTTATCTCCATGGAGCTGCTTGGGCTCCTCACTGGAACAATTCTAAGAATGTTTCAGCATGGGCAACACATCTTTTCTCCTAGCTTCATTTGAGAAGTTGGCTCAGATGTTGTTATGCTGGAAACTCAAAAAACAATTCAGCCGGAAGCAGACACCTGGTATGTGTTGCAAACACTTTCTCAAAGTAGGCACCATGGCTTAGCTGGCTAAAGCACCAGCTTGGTGCACAGGAGATCCTGGGTTCCATGCCCCATGGTGCTCAGTTTTCAGCCTTGTCTTGCTTGTTTACCAGGGACCACATGCTATCTGGAACTCTGCATAGAGCATAGAGAGCAATGATGTGCTCTGAGGAACCAATTCAGTGCAGCATGTGACTTGAAGGTCCTGATTAGGACTTTTCAATAGCAATCCATTAGAAATAATAATCTCAGTTTAATGCATGGAGAGGCTGTGCCCAAGGACACCCAGTAAACCCATGGCAGAGCTGGGTCTCTTTGCTTCCCGATCACTGGTCTCTGTGGATGCTTTATCTCTATTTAAATGTCTTCGCCCAAATCCTCATCTTGTGTAAGTGGGTGCAGCCCCACTGAAACCAGGGGAGATCCCCAGCACTAGAGAAACCAGTGGAGAGAGAGCTCCATGCCTCTGTGCTGCTGCATGGACCGTACAAGCCAGGTCTGAGAGCGACTAAGCAAGGGATTGGCAGCTAGGGACCCATGGTGTATCTTCCCTACTCAAGACACTTCCCTTCCTGCTGCCTCAGTTTCTTCATCTGTAAAAGGAGGATATCTCCATGGAGTAGTGAGCAGGAGTCTGTGAATCACCTATCAGCGGTGAACTCTGTCCATGGGTAACCGTGCCTCAGTGGGACACAGCTGAGAATGCAAAATTCAGGACAAGCTGCTGAGAAATGGGAGACTCACCCTAGACTGGTGGTTATTCTGTCATTAGATTACACTAAGCCAGCAAGAAATGTAAATTTCTGTCTCACTGCCCTGGTTAACTAGGAGCCAAAAGTGTAGTCTCCTGAGGCATCCCAGCCCTTGGTTCATCACTCAGACACTGGACTCCATGATGAGCAGTCAGTGAAAACCAATTTCATCACGTATAGGATCCTTCTAATCTCAAGAGCCCAGCCACTTAGCCGGGACAGTGTATAACTCAGATCTTATCCAGTGATCATGCTGCTGCCAATCCTTTAGCAATTAAAAACTAAAGGTTTAATAATAAAATAAAAGAACCAGAGCTATAAATGGTTTATAGGTCAGATACATGCTAGCGATTTTTCTGTGTTCATAGATCAGAATCATAGCAGAGCAGTGATGGAAGAAATTGCTGGCTTGCAAAAGTCTCTCTGGAAATTACCCAAGCGGGTTGTTGGTCATCAGTCTTTGTTCAGAGCTTCCATGTTGGAAACTCAGAACTGAAGACAGGATGGCGATATCTCAGTGGTTCTTCCATGTCCTCTGCCCTGTGCATGGAATTTTACTGTCCCAAACAAAGCCCATACCACACATCACCAAAATTCATAACTTCAGACACAAAGCTGCCACATACCTATAAAGAGGATAGTCATACTCAGGGAAGCAGAATTTCCCAATGACTCCTGACAGCGCATACTTTGCACAAGATTTGCTGCAACTGTATAACAGTGGTAACGACAATGATAAAAATGGTCATATTCAATCATGCAGCATTACACTCTGTTCTTGTTCCATGATGGTACTACAGCTGCTAGCCACCTAAGGAGGGGGCATTGCCCAGGCCCTAGCAGGGCAAGTAGCTGGGACACTAGAGCCTCTGGAGGATGGGAAGAGCAGATAAAAAGAGAAGATGCAGGAAGCCTTGTTCTTGTTCCAAGAGAGGACGAAAGAGTTTTTTAAAAGTGAGAGCTGGACCTCCGTGAACTTGGCTGTTTCCTCCTGGCATCCCAGCCAGCCCCTTGGCTTTGAACAACTTGACCAGAGAGGGGATCTTGTGAGAGTCCCTGTGATGGGATCCCTGTGGCACAACGAGGACTGTTGGACAGCTGTGCCCTCTGTCCTGCCAACCTGGCATATCCCTCTCTCACTGTGATGCTGTGTCAAGCCACAAACCTCTGGCAGGAACTGCACTTACACAGCCATCCACAGGCAGGGACAACCCCAAGTGAGTTACATGAATAATCTCCCAGGCACTCATAACTAATGCTCAAGCCACTTCCCCCCAGCTGCCCAGCCTTGCAAGCCAGAACTGCACTGTCCTGCCCTGGTCTGAAGCCTGGCCAGTGTAAGTTCATTACCCAGTTCACTGCTCCCTCAGTGTGGAGAGGACACACACTAACCTTTGAAACCCGAGCTGAGATTTCCCAAGCACTTGAACCAAAACACGTTTTAGGTAAAATATAAAACAAATTGATGAACTACAGAAGACAGGTTTGAAATTATTATAAGCAGCAGGCATAGAGATCACACTTAGTTACAAAAGAAACAAACATAAAAATAAAATACAAAAAAAAAAAAAGTTGATTTGCACAAAGTGGAACAGCTCCAGATAGAGAAACTGAGAGTCCCACCCAAAGTAGCCATTTGCCTGGTGTTCATGGCACTCACCTGGGATAGGGAGGCCTGTGTTTAAGTCCCTGCTTCAAATCAGGTAGAGTAAAGATTTACGGTCTGGGTCTCTCTCGGGTCTAGAAGTCTAAATAATAAGATGGGGGGAACTAGAGGGCCTCGTATTAAATGAAGCATCCTCGAAACTTGGCGGAATGAGTATAATCAATGGGACACAGTAATACCAGGTTACAAAATATATCGAAAGGACAGAACAAGTCGTGCTGGTTGGGGAGTGGCACTATGTGTGAAAGAAAGAATAGACTCAAATGAAGTAAAAATTTGAAATGAACCAAATGGTACCATAGAATCTCTATGAATAGCAATTCTGTGATGGAGTCACGGGTTCAAAGCTCTGGAATTGCTCTTTATGACTTTAGGTACCACAACTCCATTCAGGGCAGGCTGTCCAGGGCAAAAACCTCCTCGGCTACGGCCTTCCTGGTCTGACCTCGGAGCTTTCAGTGCCCTGTTCACACTCTACATTTCACCTAGGCAGGTCCACCTGGAGGCGAACACTGGCGAAGCCAGAGGGCCCTGCACCCCAACTTCCCAGTCAGCTGTGACTTTCAGCCAGCGTTGTAACACCAAAGGGTTTATTAGTTGACAGGAACACGGCGTAGAACAGAGCTTCTTAGTGCAGAACTCAGCAACTTTCAGCAAAGTTCCTTTACGGGGGATGCCCCTCTGAGTCCCCCACAGCAAACTGCCCAGCTTCCAGTGATCAGACCTCTGACACACCTGTCCTGCAGCCTCTGGTCTTCTTCTCGGTTTCCAGGCAAAGTGTTACCTGGTAATATCCCCCTCCTGGGTCTCAGGTTACAAAGGGCGATGGCTATCGTTTATGGGGAGGCAGCTTGAGCCTCCTAACCTGCCCTCAAGGGACTCAGCAAAAGTCACACACCCTTATTCCCATCACCAAGCACTGATGCAATGCATAGGGAAACTGAGGTACACCCAATATTTACACAAGACATTAAAACTCACATAGTCTCACACACAACATAACAAGGGAAAACTCTCACTTTGTCGCAAACTTCATGCTCGGATAACAATATAGCGGCAGGGATACATTACCAACCGTGTGATCAGGATGGTGAGAGTAACTGTGAAATGTTCAGGGAGAGTAGAGAGGCTATAACAGTGGTCCCCAGCATGGTGCCAGTGGGTGCCATGGCGCCTGCCAGGGCATCTATGTACGCCCGCATACTGTCCAGCAGACGAGCATCCACCAAAATGCCACTGAGAAGCAACGTCATCCAGAGGCTTCGCCACCGAAATGCTGCCGAAAATGAGCAGCATATCGGCGGTGATGCCTCTAGATGATGTTCCATGTCGGCAGCATTTCGGCAGCTACGTCTAACGATGTTACCACTTCTCAGCAGGATTTCGGCAGATGCTCATCCGCCACCACAGTCCTTGGTGGCTTGTTGTGCGGCACCCGCCAGACGAGAAAGGTTGGGGACCACTGCACTATAACAATAAAAAACTGAATAATAATAATAACTATTCCTATATTGACTGGGTACGTCACCTCAGGACGGGATGCAGAAATTAAGTTTCTTGATACCTTAAATAATTGCTTCTTGGAGCTGCTAGTCCTGTAACCCACAATAGTAGACACGATTCTTGATTTAGTCCCAAATGGAGCAGAGGATCTGGTCCAAGAGGTGAATAGAGCTGGGCCGCTTGGTAATAGTGACCATAATATAATTAAATTTAACATCCCTGTGGCAGGGAAAACATAACAGCAGCCCAACACAGTAGCATTTACATTCAGAAAAGGAGACAAGACAAAAATAAGGAAGTTAGTTAAAGAACATTAAAAGTTCCAATGCCAAAAGTGAACTCCCTGCCAGCTCCATGGAAACTTTTTAAAGACACTATAAGAGAGGCTCAATTTATATATATATATACGCCTCCCCAAAAATAGTAAGAAAAAAAGCACCCCAGTGGCTAAACAACCATGTGAAAGAAGCAATGAGAGGCAAAAAGGCATCCTTTAAAAAGTGGAAGTTACATCCTGTTGAGCAAAGAAGAAAGGAGCAAAACTTTGCCAAGTGCAAAAATATAATTAGGAAGGCAAAAATAGTATATGAAGAAAACTAACTAAAGACTCAAAAAGTAATAGCAAAAACTGTGTAAGTACCTCACAAAGAGGAAGCCTGCTAAAGAACCAGTGGGGCCACTGAGCGATTGAGATGCTAAAGAGCACTCAAGGGAAATAAAGCAAATGTGGAGAAACTAAATTCTTTGCATTGGTCTTCTTGGCTGGTGAGTGAGTGAGTGAGATTCCCAAACTTGAGCAATTCATTTTAGGTGACAAATCCGAGAAACGGTCACAGATTGAGGTGTCATTAGAGGAAGTATTGGAACAAATTAATAAAGTAAACAGTAATATGTCACCAGGACCAGATGGCTTCACCCACGAGTTCTGAAAGAACTCAAATGTGGAATTGCAAAATTACTAACTGTAATATGCAACCTATCATTTAAATCAGCTTTTGTACCAAATGACTGGAGGACAGCTGATGTGATGCCAGTGTTTAAAAAAGAGCTCCAGGGGTGACACTGGCAGTTACAGGCCAGAAAGCCTGACTTCAGTACTGGACCAATGGTTTTAACTATAATAAAGAACAAAATTGTCAGACACACACATTAACTGTTGGGACTAGTCAATGTGTTTTGTAAAGGGATATCATGCCTCACCAATCTACTAGAATTCTCAGTTCCCAGACACAGTCTGCTGGAAAAATAACAGTCCAGGGTCCAATCTGAAGGCAATTTTATGGATTTATTGGGACTAAACAAGCAAGTATATTCTGAAGTGCTTCACACCTGTCGGGTTATCTTTATATGCCGACAGAGTTTTCCTCTTCTCTTCCCTCTTCTACTATTCTATAGACCCTCCTTCTTGGTCACAAAAAGTGGGAACGTGCTTATAAAGTTTGGGGATGACACAAAGCTGGGTGGTATTGCCAATATAGAGAGGGACCGGGAGTAATAGTAATAGGATGAAACTTAATAGTGAAAAGTGCAAGGTCATGCATCTAGGGATTAATAACAGGAGCTTTTGTTATAAACTGTGGATGCATTACTTGGAAATAACAGAGGAGGAGAAGGACCTCAGAGTATTGGTTGAACACAGGATGACTATTGTGATATGGCTGTGAAAAAGCTAACAAGGTACTGGTGAGACCTCATCGGGAATATTGTGTGCAGTTCTGTTCTCCCACGTTTAAGATGGATGAATTCAAACTGGAACAGGTTCAGAGATAGGCTACTAGGATGATCCGAGGAATGGAAAACCTGTCTTATGAAAGGAGACTCAAAGAGCTTGGCTTGTTTAGCCTAACCAAAAGGCGGCCAAGGGGAGATATGATTACTCTCTATAAATATATCAGAGGAATAAATACTAGGGAAGAAGAGGAATTATTTAAGCTCAGTACCAATGTGGACATGAGAAGAAATGGATATAAATTGGCTATCAGGAAATCTAGACTTGACACTAGATGAAGGTTTCTAACCATTAGAGGAGTGAAGTTCTGGAACAGCCTTCCAAGGGGAGCAGTGGGGGCAAAAGACATATCTGGCTTCAGGACTAAGCTTGATAAATGTATGGAGAGGATGATATGATGGGATAGCCTAATTTTGGCAATTAATTAATCTTTGCCTATTAGCAGTAAATATTCCCAGTGGTCTGTGATGGTATATTAGATTGGTTGGGATCTGAGTTACTGCAGGGAATTCTTTCCTGGGTGTCTGGCTGGTGAGCCTTGCCCACATGCTCAGGCTGATCACCACATTTGGGGTCGGGAAGGAATTTTCCTCCAGGGCAGATTGGCAGAAGCCCTGGAGGGTTTTCGATTTCCCCTGCAGCGTGGGGCACAGATCACTTGCTAGAGGATTCTCTTCACCTTTAAGTCTTTAAACCATGATCTGAGGACTTCAGTAGCTCAGACATAGGTCAGAGGGTTGCTACAGGAGTGGGTGGGTGAGATTCTCTGGCCTGCATTGTGCAGGAGGTCAGACTAGATTAACATAAAGGTGCCTTCTGACCTTAAAGTCTATGATTCTATGATTCTCCTGACCCTTAGCTCCGCATGCAGATGAAGCTCCCTCTTCTGCCACCTCTTTTTGGCAAACCTAGTCCTTTTGTAGTGCCCCTCCCTGATATGAACCCTTCCAATATATTATTGTATTCCATTCTGGGTGAGTCTTGAGTCTAGGGGCAATGAGACCACCTCTTTTGTACCTGATGGGAGGGATAAGGAGCAGGGATACTTTTGGCCAAGGATGCTTTCTTGGAGACATTGTGTCTCCTCCTCAGACCTTCTAGCTACTCGATTAGCCCCTTATCTTGATACTGAAAGGCAAGGCTACCGGCTGTGGGTTGTGGGCGGAGAAGGGGAGTGTGGCCTGGTGCTTTCATTTACATTCTCTTTCTTGCCTATTCAGCCTGTTTAAACTAAAAGTAAGGCCAGACGCAAGATTATCATTGTTTATCTTTACCCTATTTACTTCACATTCTCCTAACCATATGGACAAGGGTGATCCATGGATATAGCGTTCTTGGATTTTCAGAAAGGTCTCTCACAAACGACTCTTAAACAAAGTAGATAGGAATAAATGGTCGGTTTTCAGGCTGGAGAGAGGCAGTTACAAATGGATCTCACAAAACTGGGTGACTGAGCAACAAAATGGCAGATGAAATACATTATTGATAAATGCAAAGTAATGAACATTGGGAAACATAATCCTGAATATACATATAAAATGATGGGGTCTAAATTAGCTATTGCCACTCAAGAAAGAGATCTTGGAGTCATTGTGGATAGTTCTCTGAAAACATCCACTCAGTGTGCAGCAGAAGTCAAAAAAGCAAACAGAATGTTAGGAATCATTAACAAATGGATAGATAATAAAGCAGATAATATCATATTTCCTCTATATAAACCCATGGTGCGCCCCATATCTTGAACACTGCATGCAGATGTGGTCACCCCATCTCAAAACAGATATACTGGAATTTTAAAAGGAGCATAAAAGAGCAACAAAAATTATTAGGGTATGGAACAGATTCCATATGAGGAGAGATTAATAAAATTAGCGCTTTTCATCTTAGAAAAGAGAAGACTAAGGAGGGATTTGTTAGAGGGCTATAAAATCAAGACTGTTGTGGAGAAAGTAAATAATGAAATGTTATTTACTCCTTCTGATAACAGGTTTAAAGCAAACAGGAGGCATATTTCTTCACAAAACTCACAGTCTACCTGTGGAACTCCTTGACATTGGATGTTGTGAAGAGCAATACTTCAACAGGATTCAAAAAAGAATTAGATAAATTCATGGAGGACAGGTCCATCGATGGCTAATAGCCAGGATGGGCATGCATGGTGTCCCTAGCCTCTGTTTGCCAGAAGCTGGGATTGGGTGAGAGGTGATGGATCACTTGCTGATTACGTGTTCTGTTCATTCCCTCTGGGGCACCTGGCATTGGCCACTGTCGGAAGACAGGATACTGGGCTAGATGGACCTTTTTCTGACCCAGTGTGGTCATTCTGATATATGTTCTTATGTCTCTCTCAAGAAAGTGCTGACCTGTCCTATGCATCTCACGCCAGCAGAGGGCTCACAGCTGACAGTCCCACACGGAAATAGGCACCTCTCTCCAACCCAAGAGCCAGGCCTCTAGATGCTCAAATCACTGGGTTTTAGGTGCTTAAGGACCTTTTTGAACCACTAGAAAAAAACCCATTGGATGATGTTTCCCCATGGACCCTACTAGGTGCTGTTTACCATCCTCCCTCCCATAGTTACCAGTAGACTGAAAAGAAGTTTATGTGATCTGAGTGCATCATCCTGCTTCTTTCCAGAAACAATACAGAAAGGTTTATTGAACATTTTTGCCCTGTGCGTATTACTATTAACAGTGTTACCATCTCCATCTAGTGAAGGCCTGTACTGCTGTTAGGATTTCCTTTGTTTCTAAAATACTGATAAATCTTATTATTATTTTCCACAGCCCTGCTAGCCATGGATTTGTCTCTGGTGTCTTTTGCTTCCCTTATCCATTTTCTATATTTTATAACTTCTAATTTCTATCAGTTGCTAACCACTTCCCCTTCTTTAGAAGCAGTGATGAACAATCTCCTCCTATCAATGGCCAGGGGCAGATATCCATGCTCATCCTCCTGGACCTCTTTGCATTATCTGACACTGTTAAAAATGAGATAATTCTCTCTAACCTAAGAGGCAGCAGGAGTCCAGAGGGATGCACTAAAATGGTCTGAATTCTTCCTGAAGGGATGCAGGTGACACCAATCTCCTTCTGTCCTTCCCGTAAGACCTAACCAGTATCACCAGGGTGGCCTAGTTCTTGGACAGAACAGCTAGCTGAAGCTGAAGCCAAGCAAGACAGAGGTGATGCTGGTGGGCAGAGCAAAGTATTTTGAAGGGTTGACAGCCACTCTGAAGTCTCCTTTGGCTGAAGGTTCACAGACACACCTAGGCAATTCAGTCCATTGTCAAGGAATGTTCTTGGATTCCTTGCTGAGGCTGAGCTTTCTCATACCAGCATCTGTGAGCAGTGCTTTCTACCATGTCCAGTTAACTCGGAAGCTCGGTCTCATGCTGGTGGATGATGAGCTTGCCTCAGTTATATAGGTCTTCATCACCTCCTGTGTGGACTGCAGCCATCTGTAAGGGGACTGTCGTCCCCTTACTAAAACTTGATGGGGGGGTTGGTTGGCCATTTCCCAGTACCAAAAGAAAGGGCTGATGGGAAATCAGTAACCTAAGTTTAACAGTCTTCAGGGGCAATTGGGAAAGGCCAATGATCCTTGCCAGTACCGCTTGGTTAAGTCTAAGTTAGAGATGAACTAGGCACTTCCCAGTTTCTCCAATAGCTCATCTGTGCATGGCATTGGATAGTTGTCTGGGCAAGTTACAGCATTTAGCTTATGGTAGTCCATGCAAAAGCATATCTCCTCACCTGGTTTGGGAACTAGAACCACTGGAGATACCCATGCACTGTTAGAGGGGTAGATTACACCCATCTGTAGCATGGCCTGGATCTCCCATTCTATAGCAGTTTTGGCTTGAGGAGACACCTGGTAAGACTGGGCTCTAATTGGGTAAGCATTGCCTGTGTAAATGGAGTGGTATGCCCCTTCTGTGGGGTGGCTGAGAACATCGGCTTGAAGCTAGTGCACAGCTCCTTGATCTGCTGTCACTGCCGACATCCAAGGGTCGTGGAGAGGTTCACCTCTTCCACACCACTGTCACCTTTTCCTTCATAGTAAACACCTTCAGGTCACTCAGCGCCATCTCCTCCGCGGGCTGTAAATTGGAAAACTTTTAATTCCCTGAAAAAAGGGTTTTGGAGAATTAACATGCTATATTTACAATGTGGTAGGTGTGTCGGGAAAATGTCATGTCTGGTTCCCACTTCAGGACTCTGAACCCTTGACAGTTGTGCTCGAGCATTAGCCCCCATCTTATTCTGGCCTTGTTTTTAAAAGATTCGTAGTTGTTCATATGTTCCTTAGGCATTTCAGCTGCCACCTCTGCTAAGGATCCACTGAGCTGTGTCTCAGCTCCACCATATACTGGTTGATACTCAAGGCAGGCCCTTTCAAAATTTTATAAGGCCTCTGTATCATCACCTGCCTTGTAGGTGGGGAACTTTCTGGGATGGGAAGCGGTATCTGGAGAAGGTTTGCTAGGGTTGTCCGGTATATTCTGCTTAGCCTTTGCCCTCTTTAACTCCAGTTCATGCTTCTGGGCCTCTCTCTGGGCCTCCATAGCCCTCTTGTGGGCAGTTTCTTCCCTAGCTTTTTCTGCCTCCATCTTGGCTTTTTCTGCCTCCATAGCTCTCTTGTGGGCAGCTTCTTCCCTGGTCATCTGTCTATCATGTTCCTTTATTCTTTCCTCAGCTTCAAAGCTGACTAATTCCAATTTTTTTCTGGACGTCACTTTCTGTCATGCTCGCCTTTCTGCTTAACCTAGTCTAACCCAAGAGTTAGAAAGAAAGAAAGAAAAAACTCTTGTGAATTCCCTTGCAGGAAATTAACTACTTTGCTCGCAGGCAGAGAAGAAAAAAAACCTTCAGCTGCTCACAGCTTACAAAACAAACAAACAAGCAAACAAAACCTCTCTGCTTCCTAAGCAGTCAAAAAGGACAAAAAATCCTTTTAAAATCCTACTGGGCTTTTGGTTCAAAATGATCCCACCTCTCTGCCACCATGTCAGGGTTCCTTCCCCACTCTGAACTCTGGGGCACAGATGTGGGGACCCACAGGAAAGACTCGCTGAGTTTATTTTTACCAGCTTGGGTTAAAAGCTTTCCCTAGGCACAAACTCCACCTTGTATCGTATGCTGCCACCACCAAGTGATTTCAACAAACATTCAGAGAGAGCCACAAAGGGAACTTCCCTCCTTCCTTTCGAAACATCTTGTTCCCCCACTGGTCAGGTGTCAGCTAGGCTAGGTGAACTTCTTAACTCTTTACAGGTAAAAGAGGCATTAACCCTTAACTGTCTATTTATGACACCTGCAGACTCCAACCGTTACCTGCTTCACTCACACCCCATCCATAGGCAGTTCAGCCTGTGTAAAGAGCAGTGTCCATTGCACGGCACTCCAGACAGCAAGGCTGCATATGACTCTTGTAGATACACAAATCTGTAATGATTCTGGACCCACCACCACCTCCCTCCACCCTTCCCCCACACTGCTCAGATGTGTCTTCCCATGTGTGTCTCCAACTTCTAAAAATATTGATAAATGCATTGTTGTGTTTGAAAGCCTTCTCTATTGCATTTACTGAAAGCAAGCATAGCGCAGAAAAGCACCAGGCACTGTTAGTCAGTGAATCATATGGAGCGACCACAGATGCCTAATAGCTCTGGGACCACTGCACTTCTATGCATTGCACCAAACATGACTGGTTTTCAACAACGAATTGCTGCCTCAAGGCAATTCTGAGCCTCACGGCCCTGCACTGGGCCCCTCCAATAGCCCTGTGCTCTGGCTGTTCAAATTCAGCTTCCAGGTGCGGAGCCTCAGAAGTCTAGGCCTGAGTGAGCTGCTGTCAAGGCTCCCCACGTATGGCTTCATGAGCCGCGTCATCAAGGGGTAGGCGGAGTCTCCCAGGATCACAATGGGCATTTTGATTTCCCCTCCAGTGATCTTCTTCTCTGGGAAAAAAGGCTCGGCTTGCAGCTTCCTGAACAGGCCTGTGTTCCGAAAGATTTGTGCATCGTGCATCTTTCTGGACCAGCCTGGGTTAATGTCCATGAAACAGCCATGTTGATCCACAAGCACCTGGAGAAACACTGAGAAATACCCCTTTCTATTAATGTACTCGGAGGCTAGGTGGTCTGGTGTCAGAATTGGAATATGTGTTCCATCTATTACCGCTTCACAGTTAGGGAGCCCATCTGTGCAAAGCCAGTCACAATGTCACAAATGTTGCCCAGAGTCAAATTTTGTTTTGTTCTTCCTGAGCAGGATGTGAATAATGTCCCTGCAAACTTCCATCAACATGAGTCCAACGATCGACTTCCACACTCCAAATTGGTTAGCTACTGATCGGTAGCTCTCTGGAGTAGCCACCTTCCACAGTGCGATCACCGTGCATTTCTCCCTCATCAGGGCAGCTCTCATTCTCATGTTCTTGCACCACAGGGTGGGGGCAAGCTCTTCACAGTCCCATGCAAGAGTTTTTTTTCAAACAAATGTTCTTCAACCACTGATCATCATCCCAGACTTGCATGGTGATATAATCTTCATTAATGATCTGGAGGATGGCATGGATTGCACCCTCTGCAAGTTTGCAGATGGCACTAAACTGGGAGGAGTGGTAGATACGCTGGAGGATAGGGATAGGATACAGAGGGACCTAGACAAATTAGAGGACTGGGCCAAAAGAAACCTGATGAGGTTCAACAAGGACAAGTGCAGAGTCCTTCGCTTAGGATGAGAATCCCATGCACTGCTACAAACTAGAGACCAAGTGGCTAGGCAGCAGTTCTGCAGAAAAGGACCTAGGGGATGAGAACCTGGATATGATCCCATAGCGATAGCCTCATATGGCCTTAGAAAGTGCTCATGTCTCCCCTCAGCCATCTTTCTCCAGTTCTTTCTGCTCTTATCTGACAGTCCATCCTGGGCATTTACAGGGTACCAGAGCCTGTGGAGAGCCAGGCATTGTTCCTTATTTTCTTTCTAATCAACTGTATTTTATAAATATACAAAAATACGCAAAAGAGCCAATTCCTCTCTGACTCAGCACAGAGTCTAAGAAATCTCATCTCCCTTTGGGAAGGTTCCTTAATTACTGTTTACTCCTAAAGCTGGATAATTAGCACAGAAGAGGAGACATGCTTGTCTATAGCCAGTTTACATTCAGATGCTCTCTTCTCCTGTAGAGGCTGAGCGAATCCCATTGGGATTACACAGAGCTACATTATAAACTGTGCACACCCCTGTATTGGCTCTCGGCGTGGGAAGCTGCTGCAGATGCTGGGATGAGAGATGTGTGGGATGTGGCAACCTGAGGGGGATTCCCAGAGAAGACGCTTCTGTCTCAGAATTCACAGGTACCATCTCTTGCTGATGAGCTCACGTGCTCGACAAACCCAGTGCCATATAGATATGGAGGGATAGAGAGTAAGTCTGTGGTCCTTTCTGCTCTGCACAATCATGACATATCCCAGGACTCTTGCCATAGTTGATGACTTTGCCAAAGAATCACTGGTCAAAATGTCACTCTTTTCTGTGCACCCCTGCTCATCCCACCTAATGGACTCCAGCCCCAAGGTGGTGCATTTCAGTGGCACAGTGAATCCTTCAAGATAAAAGATGTCAGTAGATGTGAAATACAAGGCCATATTCTGCAGACCTTGTCCTGTACTTTGCTCAGGCCCCAGTGAGGCAAAACTCCTGTTTGAGCAACAACTGAATAGTGACCTCAGGAGCTAGCTGTGTGCTTATAGAATCTCAGGGCTGGAAGGGACCTCAGGAGATCATCTAGTCCATCCCTCTGTTCAAAGCAGGACCAATCCCTGAACAGATTTTTGCCCCCAAATGGCCCCATTAAGGATTGAGTTTACAGCCCTGGATTTAACAGGCTAATGCTTAAACTACTGAGCTATCCCTCCCCCCCAACACAGATAATGTCACCCTCTCCTCTTGCATTTCAGGACTATGTCTGTTAATGGGGAAGGGGGACAGGGGCTGTTACCTGACTTTTATCTATTGGAAAGATTAGAGGTGCTGAAGCTCCTCACTAGAACATGTTTTCAACATGGGTAACACATACTTTCTCCTAGCTTCATTAGAGAAGTTGGCTGAACTGTTACGCCTGAAACTTTCAAAAAACAATTCCGCTTGGTCCTTTTTTGTTTTGTTTTTAGATCATTCAAGATATCCTGGTTAAGTCATTGTCATGTTTTGCCATACATCCTATCTTTCCTATGCAGTGGGATAGTTTGCTCTTGTGCCCTTAATAATGTCTCTGAAAAACTGCCCACTGTCTTCTATTATTTTCCCCATAGATTTGCTTCCCATGAGATCTTACCTACCAAGTTCCTGAGTTAGCTAAAATCTGTCATCTTAAAATCTATTATCTTTAGTTTGCTGTTCTTCCTCCTACCATTCCTTAGAATCATGAACGCCATCATTTCATGGTCACTCTCCTCCAAACTGCCTTTCACTTTGAAATTCTCAACCAGTTCCTCCTTGTTTGTCAAAATCAAGTCTAGAACAGCCTCTCTCCTAGTAGTTTTCTCCAGCTTCTGGAACAAAAAATTGTCCCCAATACATTCCAAGAACTTGTTGGATAATCTGTGCCCTGGTGTAGACACCATGAGATTAATTCCCTCTCAGGAATTACCTGTGCTGAGGGGAGAACCATTCCATCTGTGGAAGTAGTCTCTACATTGAACTGCTATGGCAGTAACGCTGTAACATTGTAAGTGTAAACAAACCCTTCAAGCAGATCTTCCGGAAAACAACATCCAGTCTGGATCTGCCAACATGGGGAATTGGAGAATCCAATACTTCCCTTCTCAGTGTGTCCCAATGGTTGATCACCCTCAGTGCTCAATGTTTGGCAGTAATTTCCAGCTGGAATTTGCCTGGCTTCAACTTCCAGCTCTTTGGTCTCACTCAGCCTTTCTCAGGTAGATTACAGAGCCCATTATTACCCATGGTTTTCTCCCCACAAAAGTCTCCGCTTGATAAACTTTTTGATAAATTAAAGAGATACATACCTTCATGTCTAAAGGCCCGGCTTTTTCTCTATCCACCAATCATTTTTGTGGCTCTCTTCTGTCCCCTCTTTCAACATCTTTTTTCAAATGTGGGCCCCAGAACTGGCTGCAGTTTGTTTCACCAATGCCACATGCAGAGGTAAAATCCTTCCCCTGCTGCAACTCACCATTCCCCTGTTTATCCATCCAAGGATCACATCATCCCTTCATGCTCCAGCATTTCATTGATAACTCACGATGAGTTGGTTATCCACAATGACCCCTAAATCCTTTTCAGTATCCTTGTGTTCCATAATACAGTGCTGTAGTGTGTGAGTCTGGCCTGCATTCCCTGTTCTGAGAGGATAATTTTGCATTTGACTGTATTAAAACAGTTTGTTTGCATGGTCCTCTCTTACCAATGTTCCATATCAATCGGTGTGCCTGCCCTGGGCTCCTCCCTATATCCACTCTGCCAATCTTTGAGTCATCTGCAAATTTTCTCTGCAGTGATTTTCTATTTCCTTCCAGATCATTGATTAAAATATTGAATAACATCGGGCCTAGAACTGATCCCTACACAAGCTCATTACAAACAGCCCCATTTACTGATGAAGGCCTAATGACAACAACTTTCTGAGATCCATCAGTTAGCCAGTTTGCAGTCCATTTTACATGCTCCCAACTGATACTTTAGAGTGTTTATTTTTTAAACTCAATATTTTCCCCTACTGAATCAAATGCCTCTGAGAAATCAAGGTGTGCTACATCTGCGTGCTTCCCTTGATCAACCAAGGTGTACTCTCCTAAAAGGATGAAATCAGGATTATTTGACAAGATCTGTTTTGCATAAAGCTTGTTGGTAACAGGCATAACTTATCTTTCTAGACTGTTTTTGAACTAATCCCATACCAGCTTTCCCATTGTTTCTTAACCTTGTCAATTCTTTTATAAAAACAAATAAAACAAAAAAACCTCTTTTCTTTATTTTTTAATACTTTGCATTTAACACAGGAACTGACATGAAAATTTTCTAGGATTTCTCATGTTGTTAACATACTAAATAACCTCCTTTTTTGGATCCATAGCCCTGCCAAACAGCGAGTTTTCCCTGATGTCTTAATGTCCCTTATCAACTATCATAACTTCCAATTTCTATTCTTGGCTAGCTATTTTCTGCATTCACTTTGCCACTGAAATGTGTTTTTACCCAAAGTTGTTCACTTTGTTAATTATGGAATCATGATTTTTCCACTATCTAATAAATTGTTATCAAAGAATTACCAATTTTCATTCATATTTTTCTGTCTAAATTTTTCCTCTCAATCAGTTTTGCTGACAATTTTCCTCGGCTTTTGGGACCTAGTCCTTTTGGAGCACTAAGTGTCTATATAAAATACTGGTTGGGAACTGGCCTTTTGAATGTATTTCAGTTTCTTTTTCATCATATGCTCCTTTCTTGGTCTCTTGACTAGAGTCCCTGACTTTTCTACATGTTTGCATATGGCAGCCTTCCCCATTCTCAGAGCCTGTCTTTGAAATCCGTTTGATATGTGCTCTATCCTGAATAGATGACCAAAACTGAACACCTATCCCAAACATGTTATGCTCCATCCCATATCTTAGTGATCTGAACATTGTATTGTTTTGTCCACTGCTGTGAATGAGCAGGTGTTTCTCTTCAGCTGTTACCAATGGGGCCCAGATCTTTTCCATGAAGTATGTTCTGGTTGAAATGTTTCTCCCAGCACACATCTTCCTAAAGGTTTTTTCCCACTCTCAGATTTCAAGTGACTGGATAAATGGGAAACGCATCACAGAATTGACTCCCTATCCTGGCTCTCGTTGCATTAAGAAATAATGCTAGATAACCAGTATCCACACATGTGCCTCCTGCTGGAGTCTCTTAAGATTCCCCCACCACAATATGTCGGAATTACTAACACAGGGAGCACCACAAAATATAGAATTGGATTTACTAGGGTCGGTGTCCATAGTTATTGTCTCTGATTTATGAAAATGTCATTTTTCAGTGTGTGAAGAGTGATCAGACTCCTTCTCCCATGAGAACAGCCTCCACTAGTGCATGTAGTGTCTCATATTAACATTATCTCTCCATTCAGGCGTTTGTACTGTGACCATTACCCAAGACCCTGGGAACACACAGAAAGTCAGGGGAACATACAGTATATGCAGGAGAAACCCTTATGCATCAGAGTTGGACACCTTCTCCCCTACTCCATGTCAGATTCCAACAGAACTGACTTTACCAACCCCTCCACCTTCATCCTACTTGGCATTCCTGGCCTAGAGGCAGCTCATATCTGGATCTCCATTTCCTTCTGTGCTATGTACACCATAGCTGTGCTGGGGAACTTCACCATCCTGTTCATTGTGAAGATGGAGCAGAGCCTCCATGGGCTGATGTACTATTTCCTCTGCATGCTGGCCGTCACTGACCTGGTCATGTCCACATCCACAGTGCCCAAAATGCTGAGCATCTTCTGGTTCAATTCCAGGGAGATCGATTTCAGTGCCTACCTCACCCAGATGTACTTCATTCACTGCTTCTCAGAGATGGAATCTGGAATCCTCGTGGCCATGGCTTTTGATTGCTACATGGCCATATGCAATCCTCTGAGACATTCCACCATCCTGACAAAGTCTGTTGTGGCCAAGATAGGCCTAGCCATGGTGTTGTGCAATGGCATACTCTCATGACCCTATCCCTTATTGGCGAGGCGGTGGCCATATTGCAGAACTAACGTCATCCCCCACTCCTACTGTGTGCATACAGCTGTGGTGAAGCTGGCCTGCACTGACATCCACATCAGTAGTTACGATGGCCTTTTTGATCTTTTTTCTGTGATAGGAATTGACATGTGTTTTATTGTTGTGTCCTATACTCTGATCCTCAGGGCCATCTTCCGCCTTCCCACGAAGGATGCCCCTCTGAAAACTTTAGGGACCTGCATCTCTCATCTTTGTGCCATCTTAGCTTTGTACATCCCAGATTTCTTCTCATCTCTCACACAGAGGTTTGAGCACAATGTGCCACTGCATTTACGCATTCTCATTGCCACTGTGTATCTGGTGGTGCTCCCTGTGCTACACGCTATCGTCTATGGGTAGAGAACCAAACAGATCCGGGGCAGGCTGCTCCAGCTCCTTACTCATAAAGGGACCTTAATGTTTTCTCCATGTGCTCTGGCTCTCAGATTGAGCTCTGTGCAGAGCTGGCTGGTGCATGGTGCTGAGACCTCTTCCCTAAATCACTCACTGGACAGACAGAGAGACACTAAACCCTTCCTTGTCCTTACTTTGCTGTGCCAATGTGATGAACTGGGGATCAGTCTGTACAATACACTGGATGGCCACCTTTCTAATTGCTGGTAGCTGGACCCCTGAAATTGTAGCCTTGCCTCATCTCTTCTGTAAAGCCTCAATCCTGCTGTGTGTCTTCTCAAGGCCCTGCCCCTTTCATTTGCTCCTGTCTTCCCCTCCCCTTGTCAACTGTTTCCCAGTCATTTCACATATTCATAGAATCATAGACTATTAGGGTTGGAAGGGACCTCAGGAGGTCATCTAGTCTAACCCCCTGCTCCAAGCAGGACCAATCCCCAGATTTTTACCCCAATTCCCTTAATGGCCCCCTCAGGGATTGAACTCACAACCCTGGGTTTAGTAGGCCAATGCTCAAACCCCTGAGCTATCCCTCCCCCCCTCAGTGGCAAGTCACTGAACGGGCCCTGCTGAATGGCCATACTGGGTAAAACCAATGGTCCATGTAGCTCAGCAGCCTGTCTTCTGACAGTGCCCAGTGCCAGGTGCTTCAGAGGGAATGAACAGAACATGCCAATCCTCATCTGATTCACCTGGAGCAGCTCAGCAGAAGGGGGCAGGAGCCCTGATCCCAGGCTGCCTCCGCTTCACCTGGTTCAAGTTCAAGCCTCCAGCCACTATAGGAATCACCAAGGGAGGGGAAGAGCCCAGGCCACCCCGGCTGGAGCAGCAGCAGACCTTATTTCAGATTGGCCTGAGCCTTGGCCACAGGCACAGAGTGGAGGCAGAGGGGAGGGATGAGAGAAGCCTTACTTATATTTGTCCTCTCCATATTCCATACCACTGCCACCGAAGGGTTGTCTCATTTCACCCGAACCTCAGGGGGTGTTGTTCTAGTCTCCACCCCCTAATGCTTTAGGAGCTGCTCTCTACGTTACAGCTCCCTTACCCTTTCTGGAGATAGAGACAGGTTGTGTGGCACCACTGGTACAGTCACCTCACCAATGGTCTTCTCCTTCTTTGCCCATCTCCGTGGGTTAAACGGTTGTAGCAGGGGCCCAGCCTGAGGATCACCATGGGCCTACTACCCCATCCCCCATTGCAATGCTGGATGAGCCTCATCGATTTCTAGTGGACACCTGTGGTTTCCAGGGCAAGGTGAATTTCCCTCTCCATTGTTGGGGTGACTTCCATCTTGTCCACTTAGCCATGAGGGCTGTTTTGGAGGAATGGAGGGGAACCGGGAGGTAGGACATCGTGGTCTACCAGTGGGCTCATAACTTCTGTGACAAGCCTTTTAGGTTCATCAGCGAATGTGGCAAGGCCAGCTGGGGATCCTTCTGCCTGAAAGGATCCCCCTCAGCCCACAGAATGACGCCAACTATCTTTTCAACATTGAACACCAGATGCTCTACAATGGGTCTCCACATTTGCCAGGTGCTCTCCTTCCTTTGTTACATAGGGTACTGTGTGGTTTGCCTGCAGGAAACCCACATAGATCCTGCTGAAGAGACTAGTTTGTGTCTGGAGTGGAGGGACCAGATATATTGTAGACACCTCAGCACTCATTTGGCTAGGGTGGGCATCCTGTTCTCCCCCAACCTACAATCTGAGTACTGGGAGTTGCCAAGATGGTCCCAGGTCACCTGCTGAACCTCCAGGCCTGTGTGGAGGGGCTGATGTTGAATCTGTTCAATGTCTACCCATCAAAAGCAGACTCAGAGTGGTTGTGTTTCTACCAACAGGTGTCTCCTGTCCTTGGTACCTTGTATCCTCACTAGTGCCTGGTCCTGAGTGGGGATTTTAATACCATCTCTGAGCACCAGAATCACTCAGGGATCGAGAGCAGCCAGGCCGCTGCAGGCATCCTCAGAGAGACTGTCAATCATCACTCCCTGGTGAACGTCGGGTGCAACCAACAACTGGATGACAATTAAATTCAGGAGTCTTAAGAGGGGATCTGGATTGAGTAATGGGTCTTATGTAAATGAAATGAGAAATTTGTTAGAAAAGTGGGTGAGGGGAAAAGTCATTAGAGGCTTGAAAGAAATGTGTAATTTGGTTACACAGAAACAGTTCCCAAATATGTGCAGTGATGATGTAAAACAATATTTGTGGGACAAAAAGGTAAATGCAGGGGGTGAATTAGCTGAGTTTGCAGACTCTTTTGAGCAGTCACAAGCTGCAATTAAACATAAACCACTGGCAGAGGGGTACAAGGTTGGTGGAAAGAAGAATCACTGTTTTACTCCTGGGAAAAAGGAGGCTGGGCATTCACCTTCTCATTCCCTGTTACTCATCCCAAATCTCCTGTACAAGCGGAGGAGCCCAAAAGGTGATACCATTGTAAGTCCACTGAGCATCTGAGGAATAAATATCCTTGGCTGAGTGGAAATAGGCAGCAGATAACACATGAAGCTGCTGTTTCTCAGAACGCAGGGGTATGCCAGGCTAATGTCTCTTTCTACACATGACTTGTAAAGGTTGCTTTTTCACAATCAAACAGTGAGCATATGCACACTATTAAACTAAATGTCAAAGTACAGCAGGGATGGAGAGACACAGGTGCAGAAATTTCTGTGGTCAGGAGGGACCTGATCCACGAGAAGGATTTGTTATCAGGGAAAATGGCAGAATTAGAATTGATGGGAGGTTACCGAGTCCTTGCACGTTTAGCTAAGGTACACGTGGAAACAGGTGATTTGCAGGCTGAACTGACTGTTGCAGCAGTGGCACACAATTTTGTACCATCTCTACTGGGGAATGATTTCTTTGATGTGGCAGAATCTGTCCCAGGATTTGTTAGCCGCGAGAAGACATCTTGGGCTGAAAGTCCCAGAGGGGAGGTTAAAGTCACAAATGCTGCTGGGGGAATAGGAGAGTCTCTCTTTAATTTCTCTGAAGCAGTGAAGAATGCAGGTTTGGGGGCAGGGATGGTTTTAACTAGCTCCTGTAGCCCCAGGGCTCGAGGTTAGTCCCTATGGGAAGGGAGGAAAGAGCCAGCTCCTGTCCTGTGATCATCTCTCTGCGGGAGGGGGATGATCCACCTTGTAACAGGGAGGCTTTCTCTGCTGCTGACTGCCAGGAAGTTTCAGGTCAGCAGGAGGCAGGTCCTGCCCTTGAACGAGGAGACTTTGGCAAACCAGTTAAGTGCCTGAAACCACTATGGCTTATTGTTAAAGGAGGCCTAGTCAGCAAGCTGTAAATTGGCCATTCAGCAACCTCAGCTTGACCAAGGCAGGAGGGGAGGGAGTTTGGGGTGCCACAGAAAGGGTAGCTTGACCCCACGTCCTTCCTGATAAGAATTGTGTTGAAGTTGCTGATACATGCATTTTAGAAAAGCAGGATGTTTCCCAGGAATGTCTATTGGGGTCTCAAGGCCACAAACTCTGGAAAAATCCTCACCTGGTTAATCAATAATCAGAAGGAGCCTCTTGCTTGATCATTGGAACTGTTCACTTAACAAGTTTTCTTTAAGGGACGTGTCATTCTATTACTAGTATATAAATAAGGGGGAAAAGCTTGAGGTAGTGGGACTTGTTTGGACTCTTTTTGGACTCTCCCTCTGGACACATCTTGCACTCTCCCCTGGCAGATGGAAGATTTGGCCACTTGAAGCCTGATGCTGTGTCACTTGAGAGCCACACTCAGTTTTGGTAATTATCAAGGTTTGGGGGTGTTTTACTAACCTATTATGGATGTGTGCAAGTGCTTAAGATTAGTAAAGTTTAGCTTTAAGTGAAAGTACTCTTTGTGATGTCCTGTCTGTGCCAGCCATCTATCCGTCTCCCCTGATTTATTTCCTGACACCACCTTGCACAGAGTACAAGTTACGAAGAGCTTTGGCTTGAAAGAACCGCGGGTAACACCCCGGTGCACAGAGACATGTATCCCAAAGATGGAAGCTGATGATCGCTGTGGTGGGAACAGACCCCAAGAGCTCTGTAACTGGAAGCAAGCCTGACCTGAGTAAAAGGGGCGGGATTTGGCTGATCAGTGAAGAGTCTGTCATGGCTGGTAGCTGTGAGCCCACAGCTGAATCAGGATCACCTTCCCGTTTGGCGACACAGGATTGTCTGCCTCTGAGGGGAACCCAGAGAGGGAAGTCCAGATGGAAGGTGAGGGGTGGTGGAGAGTCTGCCCACCATTTGTAGGGAGGCTATTCCCCAGGAAGAGGGTGAAAAATCTGCATCTGAAATGCCAGACCCCTCTCCTGTGGATCAGGGTATAAGGGAAAACTGGAGGTCAGATCTCCTGAAGTGGAGCGCCCCCCACAGCTGACCTTTTGGGAACAGAGAGTGGGGTGGCCTAGGGAATCTTACCAATCCAAAGCACCCCATTAAAGAATGTTGTTCCTGCTACCCTTGTGGGAGATAACGCTGTCTCTTCAAGGCAGGAAGAAGGAAAACTTTGCATTTGGGAAGCTTCACCAGGATATGGGGCCCAACACAAAAAGATTCCAGAGGGAGGGACTGAAGGCAGGCTTGGTTGTAGTTCACTCTTTCCTTGCCAACCCCCCAAACACATGCCTGAATTGAGAGTCTTCACCAAAGAGGCTGAAGAATCTGTATCTGAGCACCTACCATGGTGCACAAAGGGATTGGGAAATACAGTGAACACTGGGCAAGCCAGGCTGTGTGAATAAAGTCTGTCCATCATAAGTTGGCTGTTAATCCTGTGTCTTTTGGTACTTTATCTAGGGGTCAAGACAAAGAGGTTAATACTTATGATAAATCCTTTCAGGATAGGTAACGTATCTGATTTGTGGGAAAAAAAAATTTCTTCATGCTCGAGATGGTGACAAAACAGTCCCACAAGCATGTTGCTTTTTAGCTTATACCTGTAAACAAGCTGGAAGCTTGGCTGAGCAGCAAAATCATAACAGGCCTACACTGCTGCGTGGGAGGGGAAGCTAAGGCCCAACGCCTCATGGCATTGGTGGTGAAATGCCAGGACACATCCACTTGATCAGATATTGCTATCTGCATTCTTTTAGCAATACTGCACCCCAACCTGTCCTCAGGCACCCAGGGAGCAGGAACCCCACACTTTGCTAGACACCTGTGAATGACGTCATAAGATTTAAAGGTACTGAAAGGGGCCGTGACCAGACACAAACAGGGATTTTACATGCACTTCCTCCACCATGGACAGTGTCCAAGTCTCTGCTAGTAAGCTCAGGAAGAGGGTGTGATGTTGCACTCTATATGTTTATGGAAATATGCGTAGGAGTGTAAATATGACATAACTGGAATAGGCTTTATGCTAGGTAGGCAATGTAACATATCTTTGCAAAGGTTATGATCTACTGAATATATTCATCCGATCTGTATGCATGTATCATTTTATATCTGAAGTTATGAGTGTGGGCTCTGTGCTTGTATTTAAAGTGTTTGCTATAGGAAACACATAAGAAAGGTTTGGCCAACATGTAATGAAGATATTATTCAAGTAATTGAGAGTACTTAACTCACAATGGACTTTGGGAGATGCCAGTCCACATCTAAGCTTTCTGGGGAATGTTCAGACTAACATGTAAACAATGACATCGACCTCCAAAAAGCTGAATCAGTCATGGACCTGTGACTTGCCCAGGTGGCTACAAACTCCATTTTGTTGCTCTGACGTTTCACAGAAGAACAATATGGCTTCCGTCCACAAGAGAGAGAATATAAAAGGCCCTGGAATCCCCTCCATTTTGTCTTCAGCTGGTTCAAGAGATGGCCTCTCCACCTCAAAGAGATGCCTGAAAGAAACTGGAACAAAGGACAGTAACTAGGAGGGTGAGAATGATGGCTGGACCCAGGCCATAAACTACAATATTGGTCTGAAAAGGTTTGGACCCAGACTAGGAAGGAATCTAGTCTGTGAAAGAAGCTTATTGGAACATCTCTGAGGGTCAGATTTCATCTGTACTCACTTTCCTAGTGTATTAGGCTTAGACTTGAGTGTTTTGTTTTATTTTGCTTGGTAAATTACTTTGTTCTGTCTGTTATTACTTGAAATCACTAAAATCCTCAGAGGTAGTCCCAGTACGTCAGGTGACAGTGCCAAGGGGGCCTCTCTGACTGAACCCGTCACAAACACATCTCCTTTTCCTGCAGCATTAACAAGTTCCCTTTCTCCCTCTTGGAATTGGCCCAAAATTTTCTAGAATTTCTTTTCTTCTTAATACACTTACTAACCTCCTTTTTGTGATCCTTAGGCCTGAGAAGCGTATATTTTTTCCCAGACGTCTTCAACTTTCCTTTCCAGTTTTCATATTTTCTGATTTGTATTACTTGTCATTTGTTTCTCCTTTTCCCTCTCAGTTGGGTTTTTAGCCAAAATGATCCACTTTCTTGTCTCTGGAATTATTAAACAAACTCTTCTTAAATAACTACTACTTTTTCCTCCCAATCATTTTGCTGATAATTTGCCTCAACTTTGGGGAATTAGCCATTTTGAAGCACTAGATGTCTATACATATTACTGGTTGGGAACTGTTCTCCAGTTCTTCATGTAAATGTAATCAGTTCATTTGTTTATTTTGTTCTCTTTATTATGAGCCCCCTTCTTTTTCTCTTCTCTAAACTAAACAGTCACACGCTTTTCAGTCTGTCTGCATCTGGCACCATCCCCATTCTCATAATCTGTTTCAGAAACCCCCTCTCTGAGTGCTATATCCATTATAGAGACTGGGTGGCCAAACTCAGTGCATATCCAGAGCAGGTTATTCTCCACCCCATTTCTTATGCAACCAAACATTGTCTTTGCTTGGCCATGCTGTGAATGAGCAGGTGTTTCCATGGAGCTGTTATCAATTATGCCCAGCTCTTTCCCTTAAGGTGTGTTCTACTTGGGATGTTTCCCCCGGCACATGTCCTGGCAAAGCTTTCTTTTTTTTTCCAACTGTCAGATTTTGAGCAACTGGGTGAATGGGGAACTCCTTACAGTATGGACTCTCTAGTCTGGGTTTCATTGTATCAAAAAATAATAAGGGATAAGCAGTATCCACACTTGTGTTTCCTGCTGGTGCCTTTCAAAGTTTTCCATATCATGATATGTAGGAATTATTAATGCATGAAGTACCATAAAATATGGAATTGGCATTAGTAGTGTCAGTTATTCATGATTTGTTTATCTCAATAATTAAAATTTCAATTTTCAGTTTACCCCGGGTTAAGCAATCGGCTTCACCCATGGGAACAGCTTCTAGTAATGCATTCAATGTCTCATATCAACATTGTCTCTCCATTCAGGCATTAATAATGTGACCATCATCCCAGAATCTGTGCACATGCAGTAAGTCAGGGCAACATGTGGTGCTTCATGAGAAAACTTTGTGACTCAGGGTTGGACAATTCTCCCATATTCCATGTCAGTGTCCAACAAAATTAAGTACACCAACCCCTCCACCTTCATCCTGCTGGGCATTCCTGAGCTAGAGGTGGCCCATGTCTGGATCTCCATCCCCTTCGGCACCATGTATATCATAGCCGTCTTGGGGAACCTCACCATCCTTTTCATTGTGAAGAGGGAGCGAGCCTCCATGGGCATGTATGCTATTTCCTCTGCATGCTGGCCGTCACCAACCTGGTCCTGTCCAAATCCATCCTCCCAAAAATGCTGGCAATCTTCTGGTTCAATTCCAGGGAGACCAATTTCAGTGTCTGCCTCACCCAGATGTACTTCATTCCTGCTTCTCAGTGATGGAGTCTGGGATCTTTGTGGCTGTCTTGAACAGATAGTTAAGGGTTAATGCCTCTTTTACCTGTAAAGGGTTAAGAAGTTCACCTAGCCTAGCTGACACCTGACCAGAGGAACCAATGGGGGAACAAGATGTTTCAAAAGGAAGGAGGGAAGTTTTCCTTTGTTTAGAGTTTCTGGTTCAGCTGGAGTGAAAAAGATCAAGGAATCAGCCTCTTATCAGAGTAGTAAGCTTTAGAAAGGGATAAATAGGTTTATGTTTATTTTCTTTGTAACTTGTCTTGGTACCATTAAGGGCATTATCAAAATTGGGTATTTGGGTATTTTTTACGTAACTAAGTTTTTGCCCAGGGGAACATCCTCTGTGTATGGAATCTGTTGTCTGTGAGAGTAGCTGACATGCTAATCTCTTCCAGAGGGTTTTCTTTTACCTTTCTTTTCTTTAATTAAAAGCTTTTTTCTTAATACCTGATTGATTTTTTCCTTGTTTTTAGATCCAAGGGGTTTGGATCTGTGTTCACCAGGAAATTGGTGAAGTCTTTCAAGGCTACCCAGGGAGGAAAAGTAGTGCTTGTGAGTGGTGGCAGCGATACCAGATCTAAGCTGGTAATTAAGCTTAGAAGTGTCCATGCAGGTCCCCACATCTGTACCCTTCAGAGTGGGGAAGGAACCTTGACAGTGGCAATGACTTCTGATCGCTGCGTGGCCCTCTGTGATCCCATGTGTCTGACAAGGTAGGCATTCACCCAAGAAAGCTTTTGCTCCGATACTTCTGTTAATCTATAAGGTGCCACAGGACTCTTTGTCACTTTTTACAGATCCAGACTAACACGGCTACCCCTCTTATAGACTCATAGACTCATAGACTCATAGGTCAGAAGGGACCAATCTGATCATCTAGTCTGACCTCCTGCACAAGGCAGGCCACAGAACCCCACCCATCCAATTTTGTACAACCCCTATCCCAGGACCGAGTTATTGAAATCCTCAAAAATGGTTTGAAGACCTCAAGCTGCAGAGACACCACCAGCAAGTGACCTGTGCCCCACGCTGCAGGGGAAGGCGAAAAACCTCCAGAGCACCTGCCAATCCGCCCTGGAGGAAAATTCCTTCCCGACCCCAAATATGGTGATCAGCTAAACCCTGAGCATGTGGGCAAGAGTCACCAGCCAGCACCCAAGAAGGAGTTCTCCGCAGCAACTCAGTACCCATCGCATGCAACATCACCCCGCAGACCATTGAGCAGACCTGTCTGGTGGTAATTCAAGATCAATTGCCCAAATTAGCGATCCTATCATAACATCCCCTCCATATACTTATCAAGCTTTGTCTTAAAGCCAGGAAAGTCTTTTGCCCCTACTACTTCCCTCGGAAGGCTATTCCAGAATTTCATTCCCCTAATGGTCAGAAACCTTCGTCTAATTTCAAGTCTAAACTTCCTAATATCCAGTTTATACCCATTCGTCCTCGTGGCTACATTAGTACTAAACTTAAATAATTCCTCTCCCTCCCTAACGTTAACCCCCTTGATATATTTATATAGGGCGAGCATAACCCCCCTCAGCCTTCTTTTGGCCAGGCTAAACAAGCCAAGCTCTTTGAGTCTCCTTTCATAAGGCAGTTTACTTGTGATCCCCTGAGACATTCCTCCGCCCTGACAAACCATGTCATAGCCAAGTTCAGCACATCTGTGGTGCTGCACAGAGGAATACCCATAATCTCCAAACCCTTCCTGGCAAGGTGGTGGCCATATTGCAGAACCAACATCATTGCTCACTCGCAATGCGAGCACATGGCTGTGGTGAAAGTGGCCCGCGACAACATCTGCACCAGTAGTTACTGTGGCCTCTCCGTGCTATTCTTCGTGGCTAGTCTGGATTTGTTTTTTATAGCTGTGTCCTAAATTCAGATCCTCAGGGCCATCTTCAGCCTCCCCACAAAGGACACCGGACTCAAGGCTTTTGGGACATGCAGCTCCCACCTTTGTGTCATTTCAGCTTCTTACATCACATCTCTCTTCTCCATCATCACGCACCAGTTTGGCGAGAATGTGGCCCTTCTTTTCCATGTTCTCATGGCCAACGTGTATCTCCTGGTGCCCCCCATGCTGAACCCCACCATCTACGGGGTGAGGACCAAACAGATCCAGGACAGGCTGCTCCAGGTCTTTACTCATAAAGGGGCCTAACGTTTTCTCCTGGTGCTCTGGCTCTCAGACCGAGCTCTGTGCAAAGCTCGCCGGTGACTTGGTGTTGAGCCCTCTTTCCTGAATCACATATTGGATAGTCTGAGAGACACTGAACCCTTTTCTGACCTTACTTTTCAGGATGAGCGTGGGAAACTGGGGAATCCAGTCTATATAGGAGTGATTCCAGGGGCTATCAAGACACTTGAAAAACTCTAAAAGCTGCAAAGATTCCTGTGGCACCTTATAGACCAAAGGTCGGCAACCTTTCAGGAGTGGAGTGCCGAGTCTTCAGCCCCGCTCAAGCTCCTGTGGCTCAATGCCCACCAGAAGGGTGTGTTTGGGTCCCACATACCGGACCCATGTGCTTTTGGGTCAGCGCACCGTTCAGGCCCTGCCTCTAGCTCTGGGATTCTAGGCCCACACTTGGGGTACAACTTCCATTCTAGCGCCTCCCTCTGGGAGTGGGGAGCTGCACACCAAGCGCCAAGACCCTGAAGCTATTTTCCTTTGCTCTGTATCTTGGCAGGCTTTTCTCCTACAGTACAGAGTAGACTGCAGTCTCTTTCAGGACATGGAAGTAAATCTTATATAAAAATAGAAAATTAGATTCAGAAAGGTCTAGTTCTAGAGCTATATTGCTCTGACACTCTGTACCCCCAAAGGAAAACCCTGGCACCCCACTTTCACTGTTATATAGTTACAACAAATCTTGTACAAACTATGTCATGGGAGGTATCTATGGAAAAGCTGTGGTTTGCTGAATGTGATAATCCTGTTTGTGTGTCTGTATCATTTTTGCCTCTGAAATAACAAATACTGACTATCTACCTGTATTTCAGATGCATTCCCTCCTGTGGTGACTCCCACAAAGTAGTTCACATCCAGTTAACATCCAGCACATTACGAATGGATATTCAAATTCATGGCTCATCAGTTAAGATAATGGGCCATGGTAGAAGTTTGTCCCTCTCTGTATCCAAAACATGGGTAATGGCCCCTGTTATAACTCATTGAAGTATGCAAGGATATGTGATCAGCTCATGTGACACTGGACTCCATCTTATGCCTCTTATTTCCCCCAACTATACTGGTATCTCTGTTTGGGACAATGAAGTTCCCTCCACATGGCAGAAGCTGTAAAAGAGAAAAGTGTTACCACCACTTGGTCTCACTCTCCCCACAACTCAACACTTTAAAACACAGCTAGAAAAAAAAAAAGACTTTTCCTGGAGATGTGGTCACAGGTTATAAAAGAGAAGTGCAGGAACCTGTCCAAAAGTCCACAAATAGGAACAGCTGTGTCCTGCATACAAGGAGGCAGGTGATATTGCTGAATATTTCACTATCTTTCAGAGGCTGTATATGATTCATATGATTCCTGATAACCAGAAGATGCCCACTTTAGTTGAAAACTTAACTGGTAAAGCTCTGGCTATATTAAATTAAATGACAATTGATAATCTTTTAGATTATTCTAAATTCCAGGAAATGATTTAGAAATAATTTCAGATTACCTCGGAAATATATAGCGTGAAATTTACAAATTCTAAGAAGTGTGCTGGTACAAGTAATGTGGAATATGTACAGACACCGCCACATCCTTTTCTGGCAATTTAGGGCTTTGATTGTTAGGAGCAGGGTGGGAGGTGGGTGTTACCAGATTTTATCTGCTGAAAAACATGGAGGTGCTAGGGCTCCTCACTAGCAAAATATGACAATTGTTCAATATGGGTGAGACATCTTCTCCCCTAACTTCATTCTAGAAGTTGGCTGAACTGTTATGCCTGAAAGTTTCAAAATTAAATTCAGCCATTAAATAGACACTCAATGTGGGAAATTTCAGTTTAATGTTTGGCAAACTTATACACAACTGAAAATGAAATCTTGTAATTGAAGGTGTCAGACAGACTTAACTATGCCATTAAAAAATGGAGTAACATTGCCACATAGATCAAGAGGCAATTGGTTCAAAGTACAGCATACTGGTAGTAAGAAGAGGAGAACAATGGAACAGACGCCCAGGCAGGTTGTAGAAAGTCATTCATTGGAGGTTTCTATCAGGAGGCTGGACAGCCATCTATCTGGGGTGGTTTTGACACAACAAATCCTGCATCTTGGCAGGGGGCTAGAATAGTTGATCCTTGCAGCCCCCTTCCAACTCTGCCATTCTATGACTCGATCATATAAAAGACTGAATCATCTGGATCCGTACCAGTTTCCCTATATCCTTCCTATATACTGGAGACTCAAACTGGACACAATACTCCAGCTGAGGTCTAACCAGCGCCAAGTACGGCTACTATCCCCTCCCGTGACTGGCATGCTCTGCCTCTGCTAACGCAAATGAAAAATTGTATTTGCTCTTTTTTGCAATGGCAAAAAAAAAATCACACCCCTGAGGGATATAGCTATATCAACCTGACACTGGTATATACAGCATGAGGTCTACTGAAGAATTGTTTATCAACCTAGAGATTATCAGAGAGGTAGATTACATACTCTGACAGGAGAATCCCCACCGAAGTACCCACGGGGCTGTTGGCAGTTGAAATGGGGTCACTGGTGAGGATAGCATCCAACTTCTTATAAAAATGGCAGGTTGTGGCACAGCACCAGAGATACTGTTTGCCTCCCTTGCCTTTTGGTAAACGTGCCTCAGTTCCTTCACCTTTGCTGTGTACTGCAGCGTGTCCCGATCGTAGCTTTTTTCCCACACGCTGCACAAAATCTGCTCTTAGGTATTGACATTCCTATGGCTGGAGGGCATCTGGGACTGCACAGCCTCCTCTCCCCAAATGCTGAGCAGCTCCAGAAGCTTCACGGTGTCCCCAGCATGGAGCCACCACGACCACCTGGGAATGTGTGATGTGAGCACCCCACACCGAGCAAACAGGAAGGGGAATTTCCACATTCCCAGGTCTTTAAAGGGGGATGGGCAGAAAGTGTTTACTTCGATGCAGGGAAGAGGTGTTAAAACTGTTCACCAGAGCACTCAGGAGGGCAATGTGAGACAGCGACAAAAACAAGGACAAGTGTCTACACTGGCACTTTGCCAACAAAACTTTTGCGTAAAACTCTTGTCAAGGTGGTTATATAATGTCATTGAAGCTGAGGAGTTCCATCACCGGAAGTTGCTTTGCCGTGTGTATACTGCCACTATTTCTTTGGCAAAAGCTACTTGTTTGTGAGGTGTAAGAAAATCCTAAGGAACAACGAGGAATAACCAGTATCTGCACTTGTGTTTCCTACTGGTGCCTAATAAGGTTTCCCACACCATGATGTGTAGGAATTATTGAGCAGGGAGAACCATAAAATATGGAATTGGAATTAGTAAGGTCAGTTCTTCATAATTCATTTCCCTGAATAATGATAATGTCATTTTCGGTGTGTGAAGAGCGACCGATCTGCTCCCCCCATGACAACAGCATTCAGTAGTGCATGTCGTGTCTCATATTCACATTATCTCGAAGCTTCATTTAAAATTAAATTAAAACACAGAGTCCCCTGGACTGGTGGCCAGGACCCAGGCATTGTGAGTACCACTTAAAGTCAGCTCATGTGCCACCTTTGGCATTCTTGCCATAGGTTGCCTACCCCTGTTATAGACTAACAAACATATTAGAGTATGAGCTTTTGTGGGTGAATACCCACTTCGTCGGATGCAACAAGGATGCAACAGGTGGTATTCACCCAAAAAAGCTCATGCTCCAATACGTCTGTTAGTCTATAAGGTGCCACAGGATTCTTTGCTTCTTTTACAGGTCCAGACTAACACGGCTGCCCCTCTGATATTTGAAAAGCTCTAGTTTTTTTGACTGACAACTTAGCAATTAGGTGAAGGGGCACTATATCTAATTTATATATAAAAGAAAAAAATATTAGACCCACTCAGTTCCAATACTAAAATGTTCTGATATCTTGTGGTAAGTCACTTAAAGGTTCCTGGTTAGGTTAAAATTTAAATGTATATTCCAACCTTGTTACTAAGTCTGTGGAGATAGAGAGAGAGGGTGTCAGGACCTATGGTTTTTCTCTCAGCTCTGGCAGGCAAGTAGGTCTACTATGTTATAGCAGGGAGAAGATACATCTGGGGTCTACATAAGAACCTCAGAATGGTCACGCTGGGTTAGACCTATGGTCCATCTAGCCCAGTATCCTATCTTCTGACACTGGACAAAGCCACAAGCTTCAGAGGGAATGAACAGAACAGGGCAATCATGAAGTGATTCATGAACTGCCTCCCACTCCCAGCTTCTAGCAAAGAGAAGGGACTTCATCCCTGCCCATCCTGGCTAATAGCCATTGATGGACCTATCCTTCATTAATTTTTCTAGTTCCTGTTATGTGAAGGAGTAAATAACATTTCCGTATTCAATTTCTCCACACCATTCATGATTCTATAGACACCTCACACATCCCCCCTTTTCCAAGCTGAAAAATCCCAGCTTTTTTAATCTTTCCTCATACGGACTATGTTCCATACCCATAATCTTTTCTGTTTCACTTCTCTGTACCTATTCCAAATCCAAAGTATATTTTTGTGATGGTGTGACCACATATGCATGCAGTAGTCAATATGTGGGTGTACCAGGGATTTATGAAGCACTAATGTGATTTTTTCTGTCTTATTATCTATTCCATACCTGGCGGGGTCAAGACTTCCGGTACCTGTTCTCACCTCTGCCATTGACTCTATGTACATGTGTAAATATCAAATTAAGGGCAGGTGTGCTGTTTATCTCCCTCTCTGAGAGCTGCCAAAGCCATCCCTGCTTCCCAGATAATGCCAGGGCTTATCCTTCTGCCTTGGTGGAAGAGGAAGAGCAGGGAGATGGGCCTCAGGAGACATCGGGGATAGGTTTCTGAAAACATCCATACAATGTGAAGCAGCAGTCAGAAAAGTGAACAGAATGTTGGTAATAATTAAGAAAGCGATAGAGTAGGGGTCAGCAACCTTTCAGCAGTGATGTTCTGAGTCTTCGTTTATTCACTGTCATTTAAGGTTTCATGTGCCATTCATACATTTTAATGTTTTTAGAAGGTCTCTTTCTATGTCTATAATATATAATCAAACTATTGTTGTATGTAAAGTAAATAAGGTTTCTAAAATGTTTAAGAAGATTCATTTAAAATTAAATTAAAATTCAGAGTCCCCTGGACTGGTGGCCAGAACCCAGGCAGTGTGAGTGCCACTGAAAATCAGCTCGTGTGTCGCCTTCAGCACTCGTGTCATAGGTTGCCTACCTCTGGGACAGACAATAGGGCAGAAATAATCATATTGACTCTATATAAATCTATGGTACAACCACATCTTGAGTATCATGTGCAGATGTGGTTGCCCCATCTCAAAAAAGATATATTGGAATTGGAAGCGGTTCAGAAAAAGGAAATAAAAATAATTAGGGGTGTGGAACAGCTTCCATATCAGGAGAGATTAATAAAATTTTGACTTTTCAGCTTGTAAAAGCGATGGTTAAGGGGAGATGTGATTGAGGTCTATAAAATCATGACTGGTATAGAGCAAGTAGATAAGGAAATGTTGTTTACTACTTCTCAAAACATAAGAACTATGAGTCATCAAAAAAATTAATAGGAAGCAGGTTTAAAAGAAATAAAAGAAGATATTTCTTCACACAACACACAGTCATCTGTGGAACTCCTTGCCAGAGGATGATGTGAAGGCCAAGACCATAACAGAGTTAAAAAAAGATTTAGTTAAATTCATGGAGAATAGATCCATCAATGGCTATTAGTCAGGGATTGTGTCTCTAGCGTCTGTTTACCAGTATCTGGGAATGAGTGATGGATCACTTAATGATTCTCTGTTCTGATTATTCCCTCTGGGGCACCTGGAACTGGCTACTATCAGAAGACTAGATAATGGGCTAGATGGACCTTTGGACAGACCCAGTATGGCCCTTCTTATATTCTTATGGTTAATATATCAGATATATCCAAGTGATTTTTCAGTTAGCAGTGATGGAATAAACTGCTAGCTTCCAAAAGTTTATCTGGAGTCATCCAAACAGCCTGGGGGTCATCAGTCCTCCTGAGGTCTCCTGTTTGAGAGCTTCCTTGACAGAAATCCAGACCAGAGAAATGAAGCAGGAAAAGAAGACAAGATGGAGATGTCTCTGGGGTCGTTTCATATCCTCTGCCCTGTGCATGGAATTGTACTGTCCCAAACAAAGCCCACAGCCCAGGTCCCTGGTACATCACTGACCCAAGAGAGAGTCCAGGGTCACATGAGCAGTTCACATGTCCTTAGGTGCTTTTTTACAGAGGTGTGTTTCTTCTACATCCCATCATGAGAGCTAAGTTTTCTTCATGGGAAACCGACACAGCTCTCTGGCCTTATCCATTTGAGCAGAGTTACCCAGGAACACAACACATGTGTAAGATGCCACTACCTCTCCAATAACCCTAACTGCAGACACAAACAAAACAATCGTATTATTAATACTGTGATTATATCCCAACCATGAGAATACAATTGTGTGGTACCACAGATATATTTTTTCAAAGAATTAAACTTTAATTTTGTTGGAACAAAATAGAAATAATAAAAAGTAGTGGTGTGTCACACAAAATACAACACAGGACAACACACAGGACAAATCAGACAATCTTACAATGAAAAACAAATTGTGCCGGAATTCAATTTATAACTGTACACAACAAGGCAAACAACAACAAAAAATAAAAAAGGTTAAACATGTAAACAAGTTATTTACTTATGTAAAACTTTTAATAAAAACTGATAAAATCATATTATCATTTGCCAAATTTCTTGTATAAATTTAGTAACAAGGAATTTTGCATGACTTGATATACAGCTTTAATTTAAAACTCTGCTCCATGGAAGTAAGGAAAGCCCATGTTCTAAATATTAGTTAGTGGTTAGGATTAGAAGCAGCGTGTGCATTTCTGTCTCTTGGCAACCATATCTTCAAGAAAGTTAGGAATAATTCCAGCTGTTGCATTCCTGAAGGGTTAAAATAATTAATTTACTGGATTTGTATAAAGTTTTTACTTTGTTTTCCGTTTGTTTCTTCTTTTGTTCTGTTTTCAATGGCTTTCTCTTTTGGAAGTGTCTGTAGAAATTGTAACTTTTAACTTTTAACACAGTGAGGGAGTCGAAGTGCGGACAGGTGGCGAAAAGGCGGAGGGGTTGGGGAGGAGGTGAAGTGCAGCCTAGTGGTAAAGAGCAACCTGGCAAACTGAAAAATTGAAATGAAGAACTTGGGAATTCCTTCCTGCGGGACCCTCAATCCCTTTCACTCCCGCTGGGGAAGAGCTGAGAAAGGAAAAGAAATCAGCTCTTGCTACCAGCTAACTAAGAAACGTGCACAAACATCTTAAGACACAGAAATCCAATCACGTTCTTTAAAAAAGGTAAATTTTATTAAAAAGAAGAAGAAAGAAAATACACGTGGAACTCAGGCTGTTGCTAGATTTTAAAGAGCAACTGCAGGAATTTAGCACCAAGAATAGCTTCGTGGGGTCCAGCTTAAAGGTTACCAAGCAAACTCCAGGTCAGCCGGATTGACAGGGCAGGCATGGCTAATGAGGGGAACAAGAGGCCAGGGCTCCCATCCACAGAGTGAGTGGGGCTGCCTGGGCCAGAGCGATGCTGGGAGCGGAGCTGCAGCAACCAGAACCAGAGAGTCCAGAGGAGCAGCCCAGGGAGCTGCACTGGAGGCAAAAGAGCAGCAGTGCTGAGGCAGAGTGGAGCTGAAGCTGGAGCAGTTCAGAGCCAGGTGAACTGAGCAGCTGGGCAGAAAGAGACAGGACCGTAGGCAGAGGACCCAGCACAGAAAGATGCCCCAGCTCACCAGATTTAGAGGGGGATTTTAACACCAATGAGAGGGTCAACACTGGGAAAAAGAGTCCTGCTACCTAGAACCTGAGGGCGTATGGCCACTGCCAGACCATGTCTGACTTGTGGCATCCCTGCAGCACAACCAGGACTGGGCAGGAGGCCTGGGATGTGTGAGGCAGAAACTGTGAACATTTTCCTGTAACTTTTCCCATTTTGTCCTTTTATTTAAAATTGCTTGCTTTTTAATAAATTCTGTTTGCTTGAACTCTATGCGAGGATCAGTGTCTCAGAGCGGAGAGAGCACCCCAGAGCAGGGACACCCTAGCGCCTGACCTCAGTGACCACGACAAGATTGGGGATTGAGCCCTCCAGGAATCCTGGGCCCAGCTGTGTTGGGGTTATGAGGACTCTGCCACACAGGAGAGTGGAAGGGGAGCCCTGGAGGTCAGGCAGGCCTCTGGGAAAAGGGAGAAGGAGCTAGGACTCAGATCCTTTCGCTAGCCCATTCCACCAGGGTAGTGTATAAACCAGGAAAATTCCCCACCGGAGAAGGAGTGGTTCCCCGATTACATCACTTAGAAATTCTTCAAAAGACTCGCCTTACTTTTCTCTAATAAAGTGAAAATTTTACCCTTCAAATGTTTTGCTACTTTGCGGTATGCAAAGCTCTTCAAACTTTTGCAAAACTGTGTGATAAACAGGTAACTGAGGCTATGTCCGCTCTACCGGCTGTGCTGCTGAAATGTCTTCCATGTAGTCGCTCTACACCGATGGGAGAGAGCTCTCCTGCTGCCATAACTAAAACACCCCCCATGAGTGTGTCCCGCTGACATACCGCTGTCCTCACTTGCAATTTCGTCAGTCATGGGGAGGGGGGAGGTGTTACACCCCGACTGACAAAAGTACTAGTGTAGACAAAACCTGAGTTGCATGCAAATAAAGATGTCCACTGTCCCAAGTCCTGAAATGTATAAAATGCTTGCAATTATCTGCTGGCCTTTCTCACCAAACCCAGCTGCTTGCATGACTTGCCCTTGGTGAATCCACGTTGACTGTTCCTGTTGAATAAGAGTGATCCGGGTAATTATAGGCCTGTTAGCTTGACGTATGTAGTATGTAAGGTCTTGGAAAAAATTTTAAGGGAAAAAGTAGTTAAGGACATAGAGGTCAATGGTAATTGTGACGAATTGCAACACGGATTTACTAAAGGTAGATCGTGCCAAACCAATCTGATCTCCTTCTTTGAGAAGGTGACGGATTACTTAGATAAAGGAAATGCGGTAGATATAATTTACCTAGATTTCAGTAAGGCGTTCGACACGGTTCCGCACAGGGAGCTGTTAGTTAAATTGGAAAAGATGGGAGTGAATATGAAAGTTGTAAGGTGGATAAGGAACTGGTTAAAGGGGAGACTCCAGAGGGTCGTATTGAAAGGTGAACTGTCGGGCTGGAAGGAGGTCACCAGTGGAGTCCCTCAAGGATCGGTTTTGGGACCTATCTTATTTAACCTTTTTATTACTGACCTTGGCACAAAGAGCGGGAATGTGCTAATAAAGTTTGCGGATGACACAAAGCTGGGGGGTATTGCTAACACGGAGAAGGACAGGGATACTATTCAGGAAGATCTGAACCACCTTGTAAACTGGAGTAATAGAAATAGGATGAAATACAATAGTGAAAAGTGCAAGGTCATGCATTTAGGAATTAATAATAAGAATTTTGGATATACGTTGGGGGCGCATCAGTTGGAAGCGACGGAGGAGGAGAAGGACCTTGGGGTACTGGTTGATAGCAGGATGACTATGAGTCGCCAATGTGATACGGCTGTTAAAAAAGCAAATGCGATTTTGGGATGCATCAGGCGGGGTATTTCCTGCAAGGATAAGGATGTGTTAGTACCGTTATATAAGGCGTTGGTGAGACCCCATCTGGAATACTGTGTGCAGTTCTGGTGTCCCATGTTCAAGAAGGATGAATTCAAACTGGAACAGGTTCAGAGACGGGCTACAAGGATGATCCGAGGAATGGAAAAACTGCCTTATGAAAGGAGACTCAAAGAGCTTGGCTTGTTTAGCCTGGCCAAAAGAAGGCTGAGGGGGGATATGCTCGCTCTATATAAATATATCAAGGGGGTTAACGTTAGGGAGGGAGAGGAATTATTTAAGTTTAGTGCTAATGTAGACACGAGGATGAATGGGTATAAACTGGATATTAGGAAGTTTAGACTTGAAATTAGACGAAGGTTTCTGACCATTAGGGGAATGAAATTCTGGAATAGCCTTCCGAGGGAAGTAGTAGGGGCAAAAGACTTTCCTGGCTTTAAGACAAAGCTTGATAAGTATATGGAGGGGATGTTATGATAGGATCGTTAATTTGGGCAATTGATCTTGAATTACCACCAGACAGGTCTGCTCAATGGTCTGCGGGTAGATGTTGGATGCGATGGGTACTGAGTTACTGCTGAGAATTCCTTCTTGGGTGCTAGCTGGTGACTCTTGCCCACATGCTCAGGGTTTAGCTGATCGCCATATTTGGGGTCGGGAAGGAATTTTCCTCCAGGGCGGATTGGCAGGTGCCCTGGAGGTTTTTCGCCTTCCCCTGCAGCGTGAGGCACGGGTCGCTTGCTGGTGGTTTCTCTGCAGCTTGAGGTTTTCAAACCATTTTTGAGGATTTCAATAACTCGGTCCTGGGATAGGGGTTGTTATAAAATTGGATGGGTGGGGTTCTGTGGCCTGCCTTGTGCAGGAGGTCAGACTAGATGATCAGATTGGTCCCTTCTGACCTATGAGTCTATGAGTCTATGATCACCTTCCTCTCCTCCAAGTGTTTCAGAATGGTTTCCTTGAGGACTTGCTCCATGATCTTTCCAGGGACAATACAGTAGGAAAAAATATATATATACAGAGGACATGAAAAAATGGGTGCTGATAATAGCCCATCTTAACTGATCACTCTCGTTCTAGTGGGTATGGCAACACTCATTGTTTCATGTTCTTTGTGTGTGTGTGTGTATATATATATATATATATATATATATATCTTCCTACTGTATTTTCCACTCCATGCATCTGATGAAGTGGATTTTAGCCCACAAAAACTTATATGCAAATAAATGTGTTAGTCTCTCAGGTGCCACAAGGACTCTTTCTTTGTGCTGATACAGACTAACACGGCTGCTACTCTGAAACCGGACACTTGAGAGTGTCATCACCTTACAGTGTCACAGACATCCCACATCACAAACTTTGCAATCAGATAAGGATGAATATGAGTGTACAGGGTGTCCCCACAAGGTACAATGTGTCACACATGTGTTGGCAGGTTTCTGAGTGGAAACGAAAGTGGAGTCCCGGGGTTCACACCTCAAAGGAGCGGGGAGCTCACAAATCCCAGCTAGTTCTGAAAACCTCAGATTCACCTTAAGAGGATGGCGAAGGCTCAGGATCCCTCTTCCAGATTTTCCTCTGCATCCCACCCAATGAGCAGCCCCTGCCAGAGCTGGAGTCCATTTCCCTCTTGGTGATAAAGAGAGATCATGCTTATGGCAGGGAAGCCAGGATGCCTGGGTGGGGTCTGTCATCTTACCACCCAATCTCTGTAAGATCTTGACTAAATAAAGTCTCCCTGTGCCTCAATGTACCTATTTATTTAATGGGGCTGTGGTCATAATGACTTTTCTTTGCTAGGTGTTTTGAACATCCTTCAATGAGAGGTGATGCACAGTATGATCTCTGATCCCTTAGCAACAGCACCATGTGCCTGCAGAACGTACCTGTGTCTTCCCTCAGACATCTTTCTATAGATCTGTCTGTCTAGTTTCTTCCCATCCTGTCTAGGAGTTTACAGGGTATCAGATTCTATGGACTTTTAAGCATTAGCCCTAGTTTTGCTATATATCAACTATAATTTGTAAATATACACAAATGCACAGAGCAACCAATTCCTCTCTGACTCAGCACAGAGCCCCAGAGTTCTCATCTCCCTTTGGGAAAGAACCGTAATAACTGTTTACTCCTAAAGCTGGATAAAGAGCGCAGATATCCAACCTGTTTACATTGAGATGCTCTCTTATCCACTAGAGGCTGAGCAACCCCTCCCTGGGATTGCACAAAGCTATATTATAAATGGCTCTTAGTGTAGGATGCTGCTGCAGATGCTGGGGTGAGAGAAGTGAGGGACACGGCTACCTGAGGAGGATTCCCAGGGAAGATGCTTCCATCTCAGAATTAACAGGTACCCTTCTCTTGCTGTGGAGTTCAGCTGCTCAACAAACTCAGTACATTGTGGGCATGATGGGACAGAGAATGATTCTGTGGTCCTTTTTCCTCTGCACAGACATTAAACATACAAGGGCCCTGGCCACAGGGGACGAGTTTGCTTCAGTATCATGGGTTAAAATGTCCCTCTTTTCTGGGCCCTCTCAGGCTGATGGCCTCCAGCCCCAAGGTCGCTGGATTTCAGTGTTACAGTGGGGCCGTGGCCCGTAGTTTTTCCAGGCCACAATGAAACAAGTCTCCCCTTGGAGTAGGAACTGACTTTAAATCTCAGGAGCCAGCTGGGTGTTAATGCACAGAGACTGTCATCTCCTCCTCTTGCAATTCAGGGCTCTGGCTGTTAACAGGGGAGCGGGGCCTATTACCTGACTTTTATCTCCATGGAGCTGCTTGGGATCCTCACTCAAACAATTGTTTAAGAAGGATGAATTCAAACTGGAACAGGTACAGAGAAGGGCTGCTAGGATGATCCGAGGAATTCAAAACCTGTCTTATGAAAGGAGACTCAAAAAGCTTGGCTTGTTTAGCCTAACCAAAAGAAGGCTGAGGGGGGATATGATCACTCTTTATAAATATATCGGGGGATAAATATTAGGAGGGAGAGGAATTATTTAAGCTTAGTATCAATGTGGGCACAGTAACAAATGGATATAAACTGGACACTAGGAAGTTTAGACTTGAAATTAGATGAAGGTTTCTAACCATTAGAGTCAAGTATCAGAGGGGTAGCCGTGTTAGTCTGGATCTGTAAAAGCAGCAAAGAATCCTGTGGCATCTTATAGACTAACAGACGTTTTGGAGCATGAGCTTTCATGGGTGAATACCCACTTCATTAGATGCATGTAGTGGAAATTTCCAGGGGCAGGTATATATATGTAAGCAAGCTAGAGATAATGAGGTTAGTTCAATCAGGGAGGATGAGGCCCTGTTCTAGCAATTGAGGTGTGAAAATCAAGGGAGGAGAATCTGTTTTTGTAGTTGACAAGCCATTCATAGTCTTTGTTTAATCCTGAGCTGATGGTGTCAAATTTAAAGATAAACTGAAGCTCAGCAGTTTCTCTTTGAAGTCTGGTCCTGAAGTTTTTTTGCAGCAGGATGGCCACCTTAAGGTCTGCTATAGTGTGGCCAGGGAGGTTGAAGTGCTCTCCTACAGGTTTTTGTTTATTGTCATTCCTAATATCTGCTTTGTGTCCATTGATTCTTTTCCGTAGAGACTGTCGAGTTTGGCCGATGTACATAGCAGAGGGGCATTGCTGGCATATGATGGCGTATATTACATTGGTGGATGTGCAGGTGAATGAATCAGTGATGGTGTGGCTGATCTGGTTAGGTCCTGTGATGGTGTCGCTGGTGTAGATATGTGGGCAGAGTTGGCATCGAGGTTTGTTGCATGGATTGGTTCCTGAACGCAAATTACTATGGTGCAGTGTGCAGTTACCTGTGAGAATATGTTTCAGGTTGGCAGGATGTCTGTGGGCGAGGACTGGCCTGCCACCCAAGGCCTGTGAAAGTGTGGGATCATTGTCCAGGATGGGTTGTAGAACCCTGATGATGTGTTGGAGGGGTTTTAGCTGGGAACTGTATATGATGGCCAGTGGAGTCCTGTTGGTTTCTTTCTTGGGTTTGTCTTGCAGTAGGAGGCTTCTAGGTACACGTCTGGCTCTGTTGATCTCTTTCCTTATTTCCACTACATGCATCTGACGAAGTGGGTATCATGCTCCAAAATGTCTGTTAGTCTGTAAGGTGCCACAGGATTCTTTGCTGCTTTAACCATTAGAGGAGTGAAGTTCTGGAACAGCCTTCCAAGGAGAGTAATGGGGGAAAAAGACATAACTGGTTTTAAGACTAATCTTGATAAGTTTATGGAGGGGATGGTATGATGGAATAACCTAATTTTGGCATGCATCTGACAAAATGGGTATTCACCCACGAAAGCTCATGCTCCAAAACATCTGTTAGTCTATAAGGTGCCACAGGACTCTTTGCTGCTTTTACAGATCTAGACTAACACGGCTACCCCTCTGATACTAATTTTGGCAATTCATTTGGCAATTGATATGTGATTATCAGCAGGTAAGTATGTCCAGTGGTCTGTGATGGGATGTTAGATGGGATGGGATCTGAGTTACTACAGAGAATTCTTTCCTGGGTGCTGGTTGGTGAGTCTTGCCCACATGCTCAGGGTTTAGCTGATCGCCATATTTGGGGTCAGGAAGGAATTTTCCTCCAGGGCAGATTGGCAGAGGCCCTGGAGGTTTTTCGCCTTCCTCTGCAGCATGGGGCATAGGTCACTTGCTGGAGGATTCTCTGCATCATGAAGTCTTCAAACCATGATTCGAGGACTTCAATAACTCAGACATAGGCTAATGGTTTGCTACAGGAGTGGATGAGTGAGATTGTGTGGCCTGCATTGTGCAGGAGGTCAGACTAGATGATCATAATGGTGCCTTCTGACCTTAAAGTCTATGAGTATATAATTGTAAGAATTTTTCAACAATGGCACCTCATCTTTTCTCCTAGCTTCCTTTGAGAAGTCGGCTCAAATGTTATGCCAGAAACACACACAAAAAACCCAATTCAGCTGGAAGCAGACACCCAGCATGTGAAATTTGAATCCAAATGCTTAAAGTCTGGCAAACTTATAAGCAACTGAAAATGATGTCTCCTAAGTTAAGGGGTCAGACAGCCTTAATTAATGGTGGTGCCACCAGCAACACCATCTATGGCCAAAAGATTTGTGATTCTCCTTCAGCTAAATGCTTTGTTCCAGTAACATCTGTGGTAAGAAGTTCCACAGGCCAATCATATAAACAATTTTTACTTTCAATGTTATCTGTTCAGACTTTCAATGGAATTCAATGTTCCCTTCCTCGCGTGCTATAAGACAGAGTAAATATAAATGCCTGACCCACTTTCTTTATCGATAGTTTCATAGGATATAAGGCCAGAAGGCACTGTTAGGTCATCCAGTCTGAATTCCTGTATAACGTGGGGCATTAAATTTCACCCAGTTACCCCTGTGTTGAGCCTAATAACTTGTGTTTGACTAAAGCCTAACAGGGGCGGGGTAGCTCAGTGGTTTGAGCATTGGACTGCTAACCCCAGGGTTGTGAATTTAATCCTTGAGGGGGCCACTTAGAGATCAGAGGCAAAAATTAGTACTTGGTTCTGCTAGTGAAGGCAGGGGGCTGGACTCAACAAACTTTTAAGGTCCCTTCCAGTTCTAGGAGATTGGTATATCTCCTATTATTATATACTTGGATTTTATATCGCAGAATCCTAGAGCCACAGGGGGAGAAGGAACCACAAGGGTTAGCGAATCTACCCCCCTGCCAAGATGCAGGATTTGTTGTGTCTAAGCCATCCAGGACAGATGACTGTCCAGCTTCCTTTAGAAAACCTGCAGTAAAGGAGTCTCCATGATTTCCCAAGGCATCTGTTGCATTTGCTTTCTGTTCTAACAAGAAGTTTATCCTGAGATTTTATCTAAATCTGTTTTGCTGTAGTTTGAACCCATGGCCTCTTCTCCTGCCCTATGTGACAAGGGTGACCAACTGTTCTCCATCTTTTTTATGGCAGCCTTTCAAGTATCCAAAGACCACTGCCATATTCTCCTCAATCTCTTCTTTTCCAGGCTAAACATATCCGGTTCCTTCAGCATTCGCTCATATGACCTCTGGTCATTTTCCGATTCTCTATGTCCTTCCTGTACTTTGGCAACTAAAATTAGACTCAGTACTGTTTTGACTTGCATCCTATACCTCCATAAATTACATTTCCTTTTTTTTTTTGCAACACAAACTGCAAAAAAATGCACACCTCTGAGAGAGTTAGCTATATCAACCTCACCCCGATATAGCTGGCGTTGGGATCAATGGATGAAGTTTTCTATCCACTTAGCTACCACCTCTTGGAGAGGTGGATTACCTACACTGACACGAGAACCCCTGCCATTGCTGTAAGCAGTGTCTACACCGGAGCGCTAAGGCAGAACCACTGCAGCATTTTAAATGTAGACAAGTCCTCAAGCAGATCTTCCAGAAAAACATCCAGTCTGGCTCTACAGACATGCAGAGTTGGAGAATTCACCTCTTCCCTCTGCAGTTTGTTCCAAATGTTAAACACCCTCATGGCTAAAAATCTGGCCTTATTTCCAGCTGTTATTTATCTGGATTCATCTTCCAGCCATTAGGCTTTGTTCTCCCTTTCTCCGCTAGATTTTAGAGCCAGTTATATGTGTTTGTGTCTAGATATTTATATCCTCCTCCAACTGCTGCCTTCACTTTGCCACTGAACAGAGTATTTAGCCAAAGCTGTTCACACTCTTTACTGCAGAGTTTCTGCTTCTTAGCTATCTAATAAATTCTCCCAACAAAGAACACCCAGTTCTCACTTTTCTCTCAGATGTTTTCCTCCCAATCAGTTTTGCTGATAATTTGCTTCAGCTTTGAGGAATTAGCCCTTATAATACACAAAGTTTCCATAGATGTTACTGGTTGGGAACTGTTCTATGTTTGTCCATTTGAATGTAATCAGTTCCATTCTTTATTTTCCTCTCCACTATCATAATCCCCGTTCTTTGACTCTTTTCTAAACTAAACAGTCCCAGACTTTTCAGTCTGCAGATGGCAGCCTCCCCCATTCTCCTTGCCTGTCGCTGAAATCCCCTTTCTATCGGCTATATCCTTTATAGAGACTGAGTGACCAAAACTGAGTGCATGTCCATACTAGGGTATTCTCCATCCCATTCTGAGGCATCTGAACATTGTCTTTGTTTTGGTCACTGCTGAGAATGAGCTGATGTTTCTGTTAAGTTGCTCACAATTACTTCCAGGTCTTTCCCTGAGTTTCTACCTCTGGTACATGTTTTCTCAAATATTTTTTTTTTTCCCCAGTCTTAGATTTTAAGCAACCGAGTGAACGGGGAACTCCCTATAGAATGGACTCTCTAGCCTGGCTTTCATTGCATTAAGGAACAGTGATGGATAACCGGCATCCACTCTCGTGTTTCCTGCTGCTGCCTATTAAGGTTTCTCACAACACAACATGTAGGAATTATTCTTGCATGAAGCACCATAAAATATAGAATTGGCCTTATTGGTGTCAATTGTTCATAATTCATTTATCTGAAGAGTGAAAATGTCATTTTTCAGTGTGTGAAGAGTGAACAATCTGCTTCACTCATTACCACAGCCTCCAGCAGTACATTTAGTGTCTCTGTCATAAACAGATAGCTAAGGGTTAATGTCTCTTTCACCTGGAAAGAAGTAACCTGAAACACCTGACCAGAGGACCAATCAGGAAACAAGACTTTTTCAAATCTGGGTAGAGGGAAGTTTGTGTCTGAGTCCTTTGTCTTGTATCTGTCCCTCTCGGCTATGGGAAGGATTTCTCTATTTCCTGCTTTCTAATCTTCTGTTTCCCATTTGTAAGTACAAAAAGATAGGTCTGTTTTTTTTGTAGTTACATGTGTGTAGTTGCTGGAGTGCTTTGAATTGTATTCTTTTTGGATAAGGCTGTTTATTCATATTTCTTTTAAGCCATTGACCCTGTATTTGTCATCTTAATACAAAGAGACCATTTTTATGTATTTTTCTTTCTTTTTACATAAAGCTTTCTTTTTAAGACCTGTTGGAGTTTTTCTTTAGTGGGGAACTCCAGGGAATTGAGTCTGTGCTCACCAGTGAATTGGTGGGAGGAAGAAGTCAGGGGGAAATCTGTGTATGTTAGATTTACTAGCCTGACTTTGCATTACCTCTGCGTGAGGGGGGAAGAGAGATTAGCTCTCGGTACTTCTGTTTTCCAAGGCTGGAAACGGGGAGGGTGGAATCCCTCTGTTTAGATTCACGGAGCTTGCTTCTGTGTATCTCTACAGGGACACCTGGAGAGGGGAAGGGAAAAGGTTTATTTCCCTTTGTTGTGAGACTCAAGGAATTTGGGTCTTTGGGGTCACCAGGGAAGGTTTTTGGGGGGACCAGAGTGCCCCAAAACACTCTAATTTTTTGGGTGGTGGCAGCTTTACCAGGTCCAAGCTGGTAACTAAGCTTGGAGGTTTTCATGCTAACCCCCATATTTTGGACGCTAAGGTCCAAATCTGGGAATAGGTTATGACAGTCTCCAATTAACATTATCTCTCCTTCCAGGCATTTTCACTGTGACCATCACCCTAGACCCTGCTCATATACAGGAAGTCAGGGGAACATACAGTGCATAAAGGAGACACCGTTCTACCTCAGAGTTGAACACCTTCTCCCCTACTCCATGTCAGATTCCAACACAACCGACTTCACCAACCCCTCCACCTTCATCCTGCTGGGCATTCCTGGCCTGGAGGCGGCCCACATCTGGATCTCCATCCCCTTCTGCACCATGTATGTCACAGCCATCTTGGGGAACTTCACCATCCTGTTCATTATTAAGAGAGAGCCAAGTCTCCATGGGCCCATGTACTATTTCCTCTGCATGCTGGCCGTCACCGACCTGGTCATGTCCACATCCATCCTGCCCAAAACACTGAGCATCTTCTGGTTCAATTCCAGGGAGATCGATTTCAGTGCCTGCCTCACCCAGATGTACTTCATTCACTGCTTCTCAGGGATGGAGTCTGGGATCTTCGTGGCCATGGCTTTTGATCGTTACATGGCCATCTGTGATCCCTTGAGACATTCCACCACCCTGACAAACCCTGTGGTGGCCAAGATCGGCCTGGCTGTGGTGCTGCGCAGTGGCATGCTCGTGCTGCCCTATCCTTTTCTAGCGAGAAGTTGGTCATATTGTACAACTAATATTATCCCACAATCATATTGTGAGCACATAGCCGTGGTGAAGCTGTCCTGCACCGACATCCATGTCAGTAGTTACTACGGGCTCTTTCTGACATTCTCTGTTATTGGATTGGATGTGTCTTTTATTGCTGTGTCCTACACCCATATCCTTTGGGCCATCTTCCACCTCCCCACAAAGGACGCCAGGCTAAAGACATTTGGGACCTGTGGCTCCCACATCTGTGTCATCTTAGCCTTTTACATCCCAGCTCTATTCTCCTTCCTCACACACCGGTTTGGCCACAATGTGCCCCTGCATTTCCACATTCTCATGGCCAACATGTACCTCCTGGTTCCCCCCATGTTAAACCCCATCATCTACGGGGTAAGGACCAAAGGGATCCGGGACAGGGTGCTCCAGCTCTTTACTCATAAAGGGACTTGAAGTTTTCTTCTTGTGCTCTGGATCTCAGAGCGAGCTCCATGCAGAGCTGCCTGGTGATGTTTTGCTATGCTCTCTTCCTTGAATCGCTTACTGACCAGTCAAAAAGACATCAAGTCATTTTCTGATCTTACTGCGCTGTGTCAGCATGACAAACTGAGGAATCAATTTATGTACAATTCATTGGGCGGCCACCTTTCTAATTGCTGGTAACTGGACCTCCGAGACCTGACTCCTTATTCTACCTCTTCGGCCAAGGCTGTGCCCCTGGTCTGCCCCTATCACTTGCCCCTCTCTGCCCCTCCCCCTGTCACTCACTGGATCATTTCCACCTCCCTCCTCCCATCCTTAGCTACAAGGGAGACATTTCAGATTTTGTTAGGGTGGGTGAAATTTGAACATGATTCCAGGGGCTTCTTGTGCTCTTGAAATCTCTTGGATTTTGGCAGATAACTTAGCAATTAGCATTGTATCTAATTCCTATATAAAAGAAAGAAAGAGAAATAAGTATTAGACCCACTCACCTCTAAAATAACATGTTCTGACATCTTGTGGCAAGTCACTTAAAGGACACTGGTTAGGTTTAAAATTTTAATGTATATTCTTACTTTGCAACTAACTGTGAGTAAATAACAATTCCTTTTTTGATTTTTCAACACCAGTCGTGGTTTTATATACCTATAGCATATCACCCCTTAGTCGACTGTTTTCATAGCTGAAAAGTCCAAGTCTTATGTTGCCCTTCTACGAACCCTTTCTAATTCCATTATATCTTTTTCGAGATGGGGTGACCAAATCTGCACACAGTATTCAAGATATGGGCATACTATGGATCTATATAGAGGCAATATGATATGTTAATATCTTATTGTCTTATTATCTAACCCTCTCCTAGTGATTGCAACATTCTGTTCGCTTTTTTGACTGCTGTTCCACTTTGAGTAGATGTTTTCAGAGAACTCTGAACAATGACTTCAAGATCTCTTTCTTGATGGGTAACACTAATTTTGACTCCATCATTTTGTATGAATAGTTGCGATTATATTTTCCCATATGCATTACTTTGCGTTTATCAGTACTGAATTTCATCTGTCATTGTGTTGTCCAGTCACGAATTCTTGTGAAATCCCTTTGCAACTTTGGACTTAACTATCTTGAATAAATTTGTATCATCTGCACATTTTCCTACCTCACTGTTTACCCCTTTTGCCAGATCATTTATGACTATGTTGAATAGGACTGGTCCCCATACAAACTCCTGGGGGACACCACTCTTTACCTCTCTCCATTATCACCATTTATTCAACCCTTTGTTTCCAATCTTTTAACTGGAGTGCCTGGCAATGCTTTCTGCCCATCAAATGATGGTTAATTCAATTTAGAACAATCCTTTTGTTATCTGAATCACCCTGTCTCTGTTTATAAACAAAGGCAGAGGCTGGGAGTCTCACAGAACTCATCACATTCCACAGTCAAGCTGTGCTGCAGTTAAGAGCTCCATGTGGGGCTAGGGAGTGAGGAGCAGACCTCAGGTATGAAACTCAGGGCAGGCTAGAGCCCACCTGATTTCTCTACATGGTGCTTCTGGCCAGTTGGGCTCCCTCTGCTCTGGGGCTGGGTTGGAAGCTGCTGCAGCATGTCATGGAGCATTCCTGCAGAAAGGAGAAGGCTTCAGATCAGCAGGGGCTAGCATGGGTTAATGACCTGGGGCCTCATCCAGCCCTGCAGGAACTGGACACTGCCATATCCCCTTTTCGTCCTGACTTCCCGGCTGAGAACTGGGTACCGGGCCACCCTAAATGTCACCCAGACACAGAAGCCAAAAACCAGATTGTTGGGGTAAAAGGGTGATGAGCGGAAACCCTATTAACTCACCTTTGATTTTATGGGCTATCTGTATCCTTATGTCTTTGGGCTTTTACTGTACCCATTGCTCCCATGGTTTGTGCTCAGAGGCAAGTGGCTGAGGAGGAGGCATCTCTGTATAAATAGGTTGGTCATTAAAGGCTACCAGTACCTAACGAGATCTCACAGGGAGAGAAGAAGGGAGTTACTGCATTTATATAAAATCCAGATTTCTCCAGCTTCTCTACAGCGGGGTGGGCATGGAAGGAATGGAAGCTCCCAAGAAGAGGGAACAGAGAGAGGAGTTTTGGTCCAGCCCTTTAAAAACACAGAGACTAGATGAGCTAGAAATAAGCTGCCACGGGATAAAAGAGAATGTGCTGTCATGGATTGGTAACTGGCTAAAAGATACGGAACAAAGGGCAGGTATAAATGGTCAGGTTTCAGAAAGCTGAGAGGTTAATAGTGGTGTTCCCCATGGGTTTGTTCTGGGACCAGTCCTAGTCAACATATAAATGGTCTGGAAAAAGGGGCAAACAGTGAGGTGGCAAAATGTGGACGTGATACAAAATTACTAAATCTAGCGAAGACCCAGACAGACTGCAAGGAGCTACAAGAGGATCTCTCAAATCTGTGCGAGTTCAGCGGCAGTCAGAAAAGTGAACAGAATGCTGGAGATAAATAAGAAAGGGATAGATAAAAAAACAGAAAATATAATGTTACCTCTATATAAATGTATGGTACACTCACATCTTGAATACTGCATGCAGATGTGGTTGCCCCATCTCAAAAAAGATATACTAGAATTGGAAAAGTTTCAGAAAGGGCAACAAAAATGATTAGGGTGTGAAAAGGCTTCTGTATGTGGAAAGGTTAATATGATGGAGACTTTTCAGCTTGGAAAAGAGATGACTAAGGGGAGATATGACTGAGGTCTAGGAAATCATGACTGATGTAGAGAAAGGAGACAAGGACGTGTTGTTTACTATTTCTCATAACAAAAGAGCTAGGGGTCACCAAATCAAATTAATAGGCAGCAGGTTTAAAACAAAGCAAGTATTTCTTCACACAATGCACAGTCAACCTTTAGAACTCCTTGCCAGAGGATGTTGTGAAGACCAAGACCATAACAGCGTTTAAAAAAAGAACTAAATAAATTCATAGAAGATAGATCCATCAATGGCTATTACCCAGGATGGGCAGGTATGCTGGTTCTAATCTCTGTTTGCCAGTCGCCAGAAATGGGTGATAGGGGTTGGATCACTTGCTGATTCCCTGTTCTATCTATTCCCTCAGGAGCAACTGGCACTGGTCACTGTTGGAAACAAGATACTGGGCTAGATGGATCTTTGGTCTGACCCAGTAGGGCTGTTCTTATGTTCAGACTGGAGAGAGGTAGTGTGAAAGTAGAATGAATTATATAGTAAGAATAGAAAGGATTAAAGAAATGTTGTCTGTACCTTTAAGCAAAGTTGTTGGAATGTTGCAACCAGGTGTCAGGAATACAGACATTAACATAGAACAATTGCACCTTTTAAGGGCAATTGGTGAAGCATTAGCCTTAGATCGATAACAGTTAGTAAGGAAATAGGATATGCATGCTGTGCCCCAGGTGAATTTTCCTGTTTTGCTTTCTTTGTCCCTTTGTCTAATTCCCGCTCTTTTATATGTATAAATAAGACTGTTTGGGCCTTGCATGGCCACTCACACATTCCGAATGTTATTGGCGGAGCGCTGCGCTAATAAAACAGAGTAGTCTGACAAATTGTGAGTCCTGATTCTAACTTTGACAATTTGGAGGTTACACAGAGATGGCAACCATCTTCACTGGGGCTGTGTGATTCCTGACTGTTTTTGTAGGATGACCGTGGCAGCCGGCACCTGGGCATTTGGCCCAAGCGGTCCCCCACTAGAGCGGAAAGGCGCACAGCCACAGTGAGGTCTACGCCATCGAACCTGTTGGTTCCCACTCTGTTCTGGTAGGGATCCCGGGATCTGACATCAGGAATCTGGTCAGGTAATTATTTCTGTGTTTTGTCCGGACTGAGGACTGTCCTGTCTCTGTGTCTATCTGTCCTCTTGTGGAGTGTTTGAGTCTGGATGCCATCTCTGTCTGGGGATCGGCTGACCGAGGGGTTCCTGTCCCCGCGGTCTGAGTGAGTGGAATCTGCACAATCGCAGCCGCACCGCACTTTGGGTAAAACCCCTGATGTGAAAGCAAAGGCGATTGAGGCAGTAGTCTGTGGGCTCCTTTTGGGTGTTGCACTGGGCATCGCTCTGACGAACCCGAATTTCCTTCTTGTGTGATTGGTGTGTGAAATCCTCCTGTATGGGTAACCAGACGTCTAAGTCGGGACAGTTCCCTAAATGAATGCCGGCTCATTTTATGTATTTAGGATGGGTCCAGACTCCTGTAAAAAGGGTCCAGACTCCTGTAAATTTCTAGGAAAATGGTCTAGGCTAACTCAGGGGGATCCCAAAACTCAGTGGCCACTGTTAAAATCTTGGAACAAAGACTGAGTGGACGTCTTAAAGGACAAACTCGGCCAACCTAAAACTAAATTGGCTAAAGAAGAGGTTAATTGTTTCATGCAGTGGTGGGAAGAGGCAAATCGTAGGTGGACAAAATCAAAACTGGCCTCTCTCAATTATTCAAATAATAAGTTAAAAGCTTTATTAAAAGCCTCCTCTCTCACCACCAGACCGAGCGCTCCCCTTTACCCCGTTCTCTGAACCCCGGATCGATCCAACCCCCTTCATACTCCCATCTCATTGTAAAAATGACCAAAAAGCCCCTTGTTCTGTTCTCCTTTGTTGTCTGCCTCAAAAACTGATTCTTTAGTGTTCCACTACCAATTCAGCAAGGAGGGTGGGCTCCTCAACTAGCTCCTACCCTTCCTGGTCCCTTTCCTTGAACATTTCTTTCAAAATTGTGAAATGACCACAATATCACTCACAAACGGTTCATTGGAAAAAAAAAAAGCAGGATCGGGCCCAGACAAGCAGGCAAGCAACAGATAAAGAAACAGGTTGAAAACCCTAAGGAAATAGCATCAGGAGTGAAAAAAACAGTAAGTGCAGGCATGAACCCCTGGAACAATACTTAAAATGGTGAAATCGGAGGTGATAAAGGTGTCATTTTGGGACATAAACAAGTGATTTAAGGGAAGAGAGTGAAAAGTTAACTCTACAAAGGCTGGAGAGAATTAAGCAGTTAAACTTTGTGGAAAATGTTAAAAAGGACCATGTTAAAGAGAGAGAATTCTTGGTTTCTTTGCAGCCATTCTGAAGGGAAAATGGGCCCTTTTCCAGAAGAGAGCCTGTAAATAATCTATATCTATATACAGCTATGCAAAAACAAAGCAGTGTAAAAAAAATGTTAAGGAAAAGAAAATGTGTGTGTATCTATTTGTCTGTGAAAATATGTAAAGTTCCAAGAATCTAAACCAACACATCTGGTTTGTAAAACTCCTGTTTTGTAGGGGTAAGATAAATTGATTTTGTTTTTGTTTTTAATGCCACTACAAATTCATTTGACTCTAATTCAAAGTTGCAAAACTGACAGACCTCTTTGCAAGACACAGGCAATTAGTGTTGTTTGGCTTTGGGATTTAGCATTTAACCCTTAAGGGGTAACTTCATTCTTTACAAAAATTAAAATGTTTTTAAATAAAGACCAAGTCATGGCTGCAATAGGGCAATCAAAATCAGGAGAATAGGTAGAGATTCTGGAGTCTGTTTGTTTGTTTGGTTTGGTTTTTTTTGTAACAATAGCAGATAAGAGCAGAAAGAATAAGAAATTAACAGTGACCCTCTGAAGCAACCGCAGAGATGAGGTGCACAAAACAAAAAGAAGCAATGTTAAAAACACAGAGCCTTAAAATGGCTCTGTGGAATCAGACTGTCACTTTGATAAGGATACATGAAAACTCTGTAAGAACAAAAGAAACAGTTACACCTTATGTAAAAATTGATATGGCTAATGTTTTTAAAAAGTTATAGTATACAAGGAATGTGCATTTTCCCTTGGACATGTGCAGTGTATATTGTAAAAAGGGGTAAAAGAAATGCAAATGAAACATGCTACTGAATTAAAATCCTATTAGGGCTCCAAAAAGAGCCACAATAGGCTGTTTTTTTCTTTTTCAGATCCCTGTGTGTTAAGACAGAGTCTCTGAGCTCTGCTGATGGCTTTGAATCCAAAAGTCAAGTCTGTGTTGATGCAAATTACCTAACTGATAAAGAAAGGTGAGAACTGCCAGCACAAAAGGAGCTGCAAATAAATAACATACCTGGTCAGCAAACAAATTGCCTACATAAAAGGCATGGTATAACAAGCTACCTTTAATAGATTTGATGCTAATATTATTGTTAATATTAAACATTGAAATAAATTTAATGTTAGTAAGTACCCCTGTAACTAGTTAGAGTGTATGATTCTTGGAAAAATCCTTTAAAGTAATATGGTAATGATGCTTCTCAGCTATTATCTGTGAATAAACTTAAAGCTTAACACAGCAGGAAAAACATTACAAACTTGGGCCATGGCTACACGTACAGTTCTGCAGCGCTGGTAGTTACAGTTGTGTTCGTACAGCTGTGTAGGGCCAGCGCTGCAGTGTGGCCACACTGACGGCTACCAGCGCTGCAGTGTGGCCACATTTGCAGCATTTGCAGCGCTGTTGGGAGTGGTGCATTGTGGGCAGCTATCCCAGCATTCAAGTGGCTGCAACGTGCTTTTCAAAAGAGGGGGTTGGGGTGGAATGTGACAGGGAGCGTGGAGGAGACAGAGAGTGGATTTTTGGAGCTGACACTGTTCTCAGCTCCCTGCCTTGCAAGTTGTAAGGACTGGAAGATACACAGTGCCTACCTTCAATCATTTTAAAAGTTTTGACCTTTCCCCCACCTGTCTCTTATTCACTAAATGCTAATTATGCACTTCTAAATAGCCATCAGACCACATAAACAGTTGCTCAACGTTACCCCTCCCCCCTCTCTCCTCAAGCAAACAGCTTTGAACATTCCAAAGCAATTCTCCTGCCTTCGCTGGCTTGCAGCTGTGTTTGTTTTTTAGCAAGTAGCTACGGGGAGATCAGAGTTCAGCCATTCTTCTCGTTTGTTGTGGACAGGAATTCTGGGATACCTCCTTATACCCCGGAGGCCAATAAAAGTGCTGGTGGTGTCCACACTTGCTGACCAGCGCTGCATCACCAGCGCTGGAATTGCTACACCCGAGGCAGACCAGGTGTACAGCCAATGCTGCAACCAGGGAGTTGCAGCGCTGGCTGTGCTTTGCAAGTGTGGCCACATCCTGAGTTGCAGCGCTGTAACCCCCTCACCAGCGCTGCAACTCTCCAGTGTAGCCAAACCCTGAGTCTGCTATATAAGAGGAAAAACTTGAGGTACACCACCTCATGAATTTAATAACTAAACAGTGCAATAATTTCTGCATAACCCTTAAAATGTAAAAGTCATTAAAACCTGGCCTGCCTATAGAAAAAAAAACACACACAGGAAAATATGGGGTAATTCCTCTGTTTTGCCTGCAATCAGCAAGGGTATTTGTGAAAGAAAGGAATCTTTTAAGTAATAATCAATGCCACCCCAAAAGGGACAGAAAAATGTTATTTTTGTCTTTCAGATAATCCAAAGTACTGTATAATGGGCTATGTGTATGTGTTAATTCTTGGGGAAAAGTGTTTAAAAAGTGTTAGCAACCTACTGGACCATTCATATTATACACACAAATGGGGACATGTTAAGAATTGCCACTACAGAAAAACATCATAGCTTACCATTGGTATAACATATTTTCTGAATGGTTTCCCACAACTACTGGCATACTAATGTTACTACCCCTTATTGTGTTTTTGGTTTTAAATTGTATGTGTGTAATTGAAATGTTTACAATGTGCTGGTGGATAAAACAAATGTGTGCAAAGCTAAAGCCACAGGCCCAAATCATCTCCCAGTATTTTCTATTACATGGACTAAATAAGAAGTGACACTGGCGATTAATAATCTTAGTGTCAAAAGGGGGATATGTAGGAGCAGGATTTTATAATGTCCCATAAGAATTAAAGTATAATTTGATTTCATCCTGCTAGTCACCTTTTTTAAATAGCAGAAAGAAATGACCCCCTGGGACTATAAGATTCTGTTTTCCCATATGCATTACAAATTGGGCCCTCTCTAACTCTTTGTTTTAAGATTTAGGTAGTAAGAGACAGGATTCTCTATTGTGGCTATGTTAAATAAATTAGAGAAACATTGAAGGCCTGGGTCTCAATGTAAATTGTCTTAGTTATCAATTGTAAAACTTAGCAAGGTTTAATTTGCAATGCATTTTTGTTCAATATAAAATACTACTGTTTGTATTCTCAATCTATTTGTTTGAATGAGGAATGTATGCATCAGGACAAGATAAGGTGTGAAGGCCATTGTTATAGCCAGAGTCAAGGGAAGGCTGTTAAACTGTCTGGCATCTCAGAGTGGATACATGCTTCGCAGTGTAAGAATGTACTACCCTCAGTGAACCAACCACCTCAGGACCATGCAGAGTCAATTTTTTTGACTCCAGAAGAAGACGTAGAGGAACAGCCTGCAATACCTTACAATCTACGCTCTCGTAAGGGTTGCCAGAAGCAGATGACTACATAAAGCAAGGCTCAAGAAGAAGCAGTAGTGAGCCTAGCGCCAGCTGCCTGGTGGACATAAAACTGTAACTGCAGTTCCCTCAGTTGAGGTTGTCAGAACCAGAAGGGCCCTGCCTCCAACATGCGCCTCTGGTGGTGCCTGTTCTTCGGCTGCTGGTGTCTTAAGGTCTGGGGAGTCCACAATGACAATTCTTTTATCCAGCAGCAAGTGTGGATAGCTCAGACCCTTATTATTTCTAAATGCTGGGTCTGCAGCCACATCCCAGCCCACTCTCAAACTGGTGTTCCTGTCCTGGCTATCCCACTCAATTCCCCAGACCTCACTGGAGGACCTTGTCCATTTAACACAATATGGAACAGTAATGACACCTGGGAAGAGGCTATTGACAGTTCCTTTATCCCACTTGGGGGAGCAATACACCATGCAAAAAGACTCGTAAGGTTACAAGCAGTGGTTGAAATAATGGCAAATGAAATCGGAGAAAGTTTAAAAACCCTGGCCAAAGAAACAGGGGTGATCAGACAGGTTGCCCTTCAAAACCATCAAGCATTAGACATAGTGCTGGCGGCCAAAGGAGGGACCTGTGCTCTCATTGGAAAAGAATGTTGTGTGTTTATACCTGACAATACCAATGAGGTAATAGATGGCGCTAGCCACTTAGAACAAATCTCATATCTTCCCCATGAAGAGCCAAGTTCTTTATGGAAGTGGCTAAGTAACCTGTTCAATTTCTCTGGCATAGGAAACTGGTTGTTTCAGGGAGCCCTAACTATCCTGTTTGGAATCTTAGTGATTTTTGTATGCTTTCAGTTAATCTCCTGTTTTATCCAGAATTGTGTCACCCAGATGGCTGCCCCAAAACAGAGTGCTAATATGATGATTTTGAATATCGCTGATGAACTAAGAGATAAGGAACGGTTAATTTGTGGAACTCAGTAAGGGTTGGTCATGGCGTACGCCTGACCAAAAGGAGGGATTGTGAAAGTAGAATGAATTATATAGTAAGAATAGAAAGGATTAAAGAAATGTTGTCTGTACCTTTAAGCAAAGTTGTTGGAATGTTGCAACCAGGTGTCAGGAATACAGACATTAACACAGAACAATTGCACCGTTTAAGGGCAATTGGTGAAGCATTAGCCTTAGATCGATAACAGTTAGTAAGGAAATAGGATATGCATGCTGTGCCCCAAGTGAATTTTACTGTTTTGATTTCTTTGTCCCTTTGTCTAATTCCCGCTCTTTTATCTGTATAAATAAGACTGTTTGGGCCTTGCATGGCCACTCACATATTCTGAATGTTATTGGCGGAGCGCTGCGCTAATAAAACAGAGTGGTCTGACAAATTGTGAGTCCTGATTCTAACTTTGACAGTAGTTACAAATGGATCTCACAATACTGGGTTACTGGGCTACAAAATGGCAGATGAAATACATTATTAATAATAGAAAATAATGCACATTGGAAAACATACTCCCAATTATATATATAAATTGATGGGGTCTAAATTAGCTGTTGCCACTCAAGAAAATGATCTTGGAGTCACTGTGGATAGTTCTCTGAAAACATCTACACAATGTACAGCAGCAATCAAAAAAGTGAACAGAATGTTGGGAATCATTAGCAAAGGGATAGATAATAAAACAGAAAGTATCATATTACCTCTATATAAAACTATGGTATGTCCACATCATGAGTACTGCATGCAGATGTTGTCACTCCATCTGAAAGAGATCGGTAGATAGATAGATAGAGAGATAGACAGAGAGATAGATAGATAGATGGGGCAAATGGGAATAGATAGATAGATAGATAGACTCATAGACTCTAGGACTGGAAGGGACCTCGAGAGGTCATCGAGTCCAGTCCCCTGCCCTCATGGCAGGACCAAATACTGTCTAGACCATCCCTGATAGACATTTATCTAACCTATTCTTAAATAGCTCTAGAGATGGAGATTCCACAACTTCCCTAGGCAATCTATTCCAGTGTTTAACTACCCTGACAGTTAGGAACTTTTTCCTAATGTCCAACCTAAATCTCCCTTGCTGCAGTTTAAGCCCATTGCTTCTTGTTCTATCATTGGAGGCTAAGGTGAACAAGTTTTCTCCCTCCTCCTGATGACACTCTTTTAGATTCCTGAAAACTGCTATCATGTCCCCTCTCAGTCTTCTCTTTTCCAAACTAAACAAACCCAATTCCTTCAGCCTTCCTTCATAGGTCATGTTCTCAAGACCTTTAATCATTCTTGTTGCTCTTCTCTGGACCCTCTCCAATTTCTCCACATCTTTCTTGAAATGCGGTGCCCAGACCTGGACACAATACTCCAGTTGAGGCCTAACCAGCGCAGAGTAAAGCGGAAGAATGACTTCTCATGTCTTGTTTACAACACACCTGTTAATGCATCCCAGAATCACATTTGCTTTTTTTGCAACAGTATCACACTGTTGACTCATATTAAGCTTGTGGTCCACTATGACCCCTAGATCTCTTTCTGCCATACTCCTTCCTAGACAGTCTCTTCCCATTCTGTATGTGTGAAACTGATTGTTCCTTCCTAAGTGGAGCACTTTGCATTTATCTTTATTGAACTTCATCCTGCTTACCTTAGACCATTTCTCCAATTTGTTCAGATCATTTTGAATTTTGACCCTGTCCTCCAAAGCAGTTGCAATCCCTCCCAGTTTGGTATCGTCCGCAAACTTAATAAGCGTACTTTCTATACCAACATCTAAATTGTTGATGAAGATATTGAACATAGCCGGTCCCAAAACAGACCCCTGCGGAATCCCGCTTCTTATACCTTTCCAGCAGGATTGGGAGCCATTAATAACTACTCTCTGAATACAGTTATCCAGTCAGTTATGCACACATCTTATAGTAGCCTCATCTAAATTGTACTTTCCTAGTTTATCTATAAGAATATCATGCAAAACCGTATCAAATGCCTTACTAAAGTCTAGGTATATCACATCCACCGCTTCTCCCTTATCCACAAGGCTCGTTATCCTATCAAAGAACGCTATCAGATTAGTTTGACAAGATTTGTTCTTTACAAATCCATGCTGGCTATTCCCTATCACCTTACTACCTTCCCAGTGTTTGCAGATGATTTCCTTAATTACCTGCTCCATTATCTTCCCTGGCACAGAAGTTAAACTAACTGGTCTGTAGTTTCCTGGGTTGTTTTTATTTCCCTTTTTATAGATGGTCAGCAATCTAGATCTAGATATTGGAATTGGAATAGGGGCAGAACAGGGCAACAAAAATTGTTCAGTTATGAAACAGCTTCCGTATGAGGAGAGTTTAATGAAATTGGGACTTTTCAGCTTAGAAAAGAGAATACTTAACAGAGATATGATAGAAGTCTATAAAATCTTGACTATTGTGGAGAAAGTAAATAAAGAGGTGTTATGTACTCCATCTGAGAACGCAAGAACTAGGGAGTCGCCAAATGAAATTATTAGGCCAAAACTTTAAAACAAAAAAAGGACATATTTCTTCACATAACTCTCAGTCTACCTGTGGAACTTCTTGCAGTGGATGTTGTGAAGGCCCAGAGCATAACAGGATTCAAAAAAGAACTAGATAAATTCATGGAGGACAGGTCCATCGATGGCTAATAGTCAGGATGGGCAGGCATGGTTTTCCTAGCCTCTGTTTGCCAGAAGCTGGGGATGGGTGAAAGGTGACGGATCACTTGCTGATTACGTGTTCTGTTCATTCCCTCTGGGGCACCTGGCATTGGCCAGTGTCGGAAAACAAGATACTGGGCTAGATGGACCTTTGCATGTACTCAGTCCACCTCTGGGGCAACCTGCTTTTTTTTTTTTATCCCTAACCGAAAAAGTGCTGAAATTAATAGGCAGCAGGTTTCAAACAAACAAAAGGAGGTTTCTATTCACACAGCTCACAGTCACCTGTAGAACTCCTTGACAGTGCATGTTGAGAAGGCCATGATCAAAACAGGATTCAAAAAAGAACTAAATAAATTCGTGGGGGTAGGTCCTTTGATAGCTAGTCACCAGGATGGGCAGGGATGGTGTCCCTAGCCTCTGTTTGCCAGAAGCTGGGTGTAATAACCTTAGTCCCAGATTTGGACCTTAGCGTCCAAAATATGGGGGTTAGCATGAAAACCTCCAAGCTTAGTTACCAGCTTGGACCTGGTACCTGCTGCCACCACCCAAAAAATTAGAGTGTTTTGGGGCACTCTGGTCCCTCTGAAAAACCTTCCCTGGGGACCCCAAGACCCAAATCCCTTGAGTCTTACAACCAAGGGAAATAATCCTTTTTCCCTTCCCCCCTCCAGGTGCTCCTGGAGAGATACACAGACACAAGCTCTGTGAAACTACACAGAGGGACTCCCCCTCTCCGTTCCCAATCCTGGAAACAAAAAGTACTTTCCTATTCCCCCAGAGGGAATGCAAAATCAGGCTAGCGATCCAACACACAAATCTCCCCTTGATTTCTTCCTCCCACCAATTCCCTGGTGAGTACAGACTCAATTTCCCTGAAGTAAAGAAAAACTCCAACAGGTCTTAAAAGAAAGCTTTATATAAAAAGAAAGAAAAATAAGTACAAATGTTCTCTCTGTATTAAGATGATACAACACAGGGTCAATTGCTTAAAAGAATATTGAATAAACAGCCTTATTCAAAAAGAATACAAATCAAAGCACTCCAGCACTTATATTCATGCAAATACCAAAGAAAAGAAACCATATAACTTACTATCTGATCTCTTTGTCCTTACACTTGGAAACAGAAGACTAGAAAATAGAAACTACTTCTCCAAAGCTCAGAGAAAGCAGGCAGCCAGAAAACAAAGACAAAAGACACAATTCCCTCCACCCAAAGTTGAAAAAATCCGGTTTCCTGATTGGTCCTCTGGTCAGGTGCTTCAGGTGAAAGAGACATTAACCCTTAGCTATCTGTTTATGACACGCCCCCCAAATTGCAGACAGTGGGGAAGCTCACTGGCGGCGATTTCCTTCTAGAACTTGAAAATAAACAGATTAATACAACACATACACCTTTACATATACTCCTAAGTATATAACTAACAGACTTCTACATTTTAAGAACACTTTTTAACTACTGAATTCTGGGAAACTCTCACGGGAGAGTGCATCAGCAACTTTATTAGAAGCTCCTGTGATGTGTTGAATTTCAAAATCAAAATCTTGGAGAGCTAAACTCCAACGAAGAAGTTTCTTGTTGTTCCCCTTGGCAGTATGAAGCCACTTTAGTGCAGCATGGTCAGTTTGTAGTTGGAACCGCCGTCCCCAAACATATGGGCGTAGCTTTTCCAGGGCGTACACAATGGCATAGCATTCCTTTTCACTGACTGACCAGTGACTTTCCCTCTCAGACAGTTTCTTGCTGAGAAACACGACAGGATGGAAGTTGTGATCTGTTGCTTTCTGCATGAGCACTGCTCCTATACCACGCTCAGATGCATCTGTGGTTACTAGGAATGGCTTGTCAAAATCCGGGGCCCTGAGCACAGGGTCCGACATGAGCGTTGCCTTAAGTTGGGTAAAGGCCTTTTGACACTCATCAGTCCACTTAACTGCATTTGGCTGGGTCTTTTTGGTCAGGTCGGTCAATGGGGCAGCGATTTGGCTGTAGTGTGGTACAAATCGCCTGTAGTATCCGGCCAAGCCTAAGAAGGATTGGACCTGCTTTTTGGACCGTGGGACAGGCCACTTTTGGATAGCATCCACCTTGGCCTGTAGGGGGTTAATGGTTCCTCGACCCACCTGGTGCCCCAGGTAAGTCACTCTGTTTTGGCCTATTTGACACTTTTTGGCCTTAACAGTTAGTCCTGCCTGCCTGATGCGCTCAAAGACCTTTTCCAGGTGTAGTAGGTGTTCGGGCCAGGAGTCAGAAAAAATGGCCACATCATCCAGGTAGGCAACTGCAAATTCTCCCAGTCCAGCTAGTAGACCATCTACCAGCCTCTGGAAGGTGGCGGGTGCATTTCGAAGGCCGAAAGGAAGGACATTGAATTCATACACCCCCGCATGGGTGACGAATGCTGACCTCTCCTTGGCAGGTTCATCTAGTGGTACTTGCCAGTACCCCTTGGTTAAGTCTATTGTAGAGATGAACTGGGCACGTCCCAACTTTTCCAATAGCTCATCGGTACGTGGCATTGGATAATTGTCCGGACGAGTTACAGCATTTAGCTTACGGTAGTCCACGCAAAAGCGTATTTCCCCATCTGGTTTGGGTACCAGAACCACTGGAGATGCCCGTGCACTGGTAGATGAGCGGATTATACCCATCTGTAGCATGTTTTGGATCTCCCGTTTTATAGCAGCTTGGGCATGAGGAGACACTCGGTAGGGTGGGGTTCTGATTGGGTGAGCATTACCTGTATCAATGGAGTGGTATGCCCGTTCAGTCCGTCCTGGGGTGGCTGAGAACAATGGGGCGAAGCTAGTGCACAGCTCCTTGATTTGCTGCCGCTGCAGACGTTCCAGAGTGGTTGAGAGGTTGACCTCTTCCACGCCACCGTCTTTTTTCCTGTCGTAGTAGACACCGTCAGGCCACTCAGCATCATCTCCCTGGACTGTAAACTGACAAACCTGTAAGTCTCTGGAATAGAAAGGCTTGAGAGAATTAACATGGTACACTTTAGGCTTTAGTGAGGAATTGGGAAATGCTATGAGGTAGTTTACAGCTCCCAGGCGCTCTTGGACCGTGAAGGGCCCTTCCCATGATGCTTCCATCTTATGGGCCTGTTGCGCCTTCAAGACCATAACCTGGTCTCCTACCTTGAAGGACCGATCTCTGGCATGTCTGTCATACCAGGCCTTTTGCTCTTCTTGAGCATCCTTTAGGTTCTCTTTAGCAAGGGCTAAAGAGTGTCGGAGGGTGCTTTGTAGGTTGCTTACAAAGTCCAGAATGTTAGTTCCTGGAGAAGGCGTAAACCCCTCCCATTGCTGCTTCACCAACTGTAATGGCCCCTTAACCTCGTGACCATACACAAGTTCAAATGGTGAAAACCCTAAACTGGGATGTGGTACAGCCCTGTAGGCAAACAGCAACTGCTGCAACACTAGGTCCCAATTATTGGAGAATTCGTTGATGAATTTTCGTATCATGGCCCCCAAAGTTCCATTGAACCTTTCCACCAGGCCATTGGTTTGATGGTGGTATGGGGTGGCAACCAAGTGATTCACCCCATGAGTTTCCCACAGTTTTTCCATGGTCCCTGCCAGGAAATTAGACCCTGAATCTGTAAGGATGTCGCAGGGCCAACCTACCCTGGCAAAGATGTCTGTTAGGGCCAGGCACACAGTGTTAGCCCTGGTGTTGCCTAGAGCGACTGCTTCTGGCCATCGGGTAGCAAAGTCCATTAAAGTCAGTACGTACTGCTTTCCTCTGGGCGTCTTTTTTGGGAAAGGGCCCAGAATATCCACAGCTACTCGCTGAAATGGGACCTCAATTATGGGGAGTGGCTGGAGAGGGGCCTTGACCTGGTCTTGAGGCTTACCCACAAGACCGGACATAATTGGCAACGTCCTTGCCCATCCCCTCCCAGTGGAAGGACTTCCCCAACCGGTCCTTGGTTCGGTTTACCCCAGCATGGCCACTGGGATGATCATGGGCTAAGCTTAAGAGCTTCCCCCGGTACTTAGTTGGAACCACCAACTGTTTTTGCGGCTGCCATTCTTCCCAGTGTCCACCAGAAAGAATTTCCTTGTATAAAAGTCCTTGGTCTATAACAAACCGGGATCGATTAGAAGAGCTGAGAGGCGGTGGGGTGCTCCGTGCCGCCGCCCAAGCTTTCTGAAGGCTGTCATCCGCTTCCTGCTCAGTCTGGAACTGTTCCCTTGAGTCTGGGGTCACCAGTTCTTCCTCAGACTGTGGACTTGGGCTTGGTCCCTCTGGAAGCGATGTAGGTAATGGGGTTGTTTCCGTTGCTGGTGAACCGCTCTCCGCTGGTGCACCTGAGGGTATTTCAGGCTCTGGCTGAGCCTTTTGGGTATGGCTGTCTGTTGCTTCTGCCAGTTTTGGCTCGCTGGCGCCCTCTGGCGTTGAGTTTGAAGATGTAGTTGCACTTGCTGGTGCTGGTTGCTGTTTCAGTTCCGGGCCTGGGACTGGAGATGCTGTGGCTGTTTCAGTGGTAGGCATGGAATCCGGGTCCACTACCTCTGTCTGGGTCTCTGGTAACACAGACGGGGCCTCTGTGGATGGCTCAGGAACAGGAATGGGTCTGGAAGCTTGCCTGGTTTGGCTACGTGTAACCATTCCCACTCTCTTGGCCCGCCTCACCTGGTTGGCCAAGTCTTCCCCCAGTAGCATGGGGATAGGATAATTGTCATAGACTGCAAAAGTCCACATTCCTGACCAGCCTTTGTACTGGACAGGCAGTTGAGCTGTAGGCAAGTCTACAGCTTGTGACATGAAGGGGTAAATTGTAACTTTGGCCTTTGGGTTGATGAATTTGGGGTCAACGAAGGATTGGTGGATAGCTGACACTTGTGCCCCCGTGTCTCTCCACGCAGTAACCTTCTTTCCGCCCACTCTCAAATTTTCCCTTCGCTCCAAGGGTATTTGAGAGGCATCCGGGCCTGGGGATCTTTGGTGTGATGGTGGTGTAATGAATTGCACTCGCATGGTGTTCTTGGGACACTTGGCCTTGATATGTCCCAGTTCATTACACTTAAAGCATCTTCCATCTGATGGGTCACTGGGCCGAGGTGAGTTACTGGAGACTGGTGAGGTTGAAGGGTAGGGTATCTGTGGCTTTACTTGGGTGGTATGTGGGGTCTTTGGCTGTCCTCGGTTGTAGGGTTTATGGTCTGTGTGCCCCCTGGGGTAATCGTTCCCCTTGACAGTAGCTTTCTTGCTTTCTGCCAGTTCCATCCATTTGGCTTCAATCTCCCCCGCCTCAGCGATATTCTTGGGGTTTCCATCTTGTATGTACCGTGTGATGTCTTCAGGAACACCATCCAAGAACTGCTCCATTTGTATGAGGAGGTTCAGTTCTTCCAAGGTTTGAATGTTGTTTCCTGTTAGCCAGGCCTCATAGTTTTTTGCAATGTAGTAGGCGTGTTTGGGAAATGACACCTCTGGTTTCCACTTTTGGGTTCTGAAGCGCCGACGGGCATGATCTGGGGTTATCCCCATCCTGTATCTGGCCTTGGTTTGAAAAAGTTTATAGTCATTCATTTGCTGCCTAGGCATTTCAGCTGCCACCTCTGCTAAAGGTCCACTGAGGTGTGGCCTTAATTCTACCATGTACTGGTCTTCGGGGATGCTGTACCCAAGACAGGCTCTTTCAAAGTTTTCCAAGAAGGCCTCGGTGTCATCACCTGCCTTGTAGGTGGGAAATTTCCTGTGTTGTGGAGCAATATTTGGCGCCGGGTTGTTAGGGTTGGCTGGCACAGGCAGCCCAGCTTTTGCCATCTCCAGTTCATGTTTTCTCTGTTTTTCCTTCTCTTCATTCTCTTTTTGTTGTTTTTCCATTTCTTTTTGTTGTTTTTCCATTTCTTTTTGGTGTTTTTCCATGTCTCGGCGGTGGGCCGCCTCCTCTTCTTCTTGCTTCCTTCTGTGGGCCAACTCATCTTCTGCTTGTTTCCTTCGGTAGGCCACCTCTTCTTCTTCTAGTTTTCTTTTGTGTGCTGCCTCTTTGGCTGCCTCTTTGGCTGCCTGTTCTCTTTGGTAGGCTGCCTCTTTGATCTGTTCTTCTCTTTCTTTCATCTCCATCTCTTTTTGTTTTATTTCCAGTTGTCGCCTGTGTTCAGCTTCTTTGATTTGTTCTTCGGCGTCGATTTTTGCCTTAGAAGTCATGGTTCCTGTTTTCTTGTGTTGGGGTGCCCTCCGGTGTTTATCTTCTGAACTGCAGGTTCTCTGTTGCCTCCTGAAGTCTGCCTAGCAACAGTGCCTTTAGCTAATTTTCCTTTTCTCTCTCTAGCTAATGTTCAATGAAGGGAAACCAGAAAAACCACTTTATTTGCATGCCTATAAGTGCTGGTACTTGCCTCCTAATGGGAGGGCTATTGCATGACAAAAGACCCTTAACATGCAAGCCACAAACTGCGAGAGAGAGCAGAAAAAAAAATTCTCTCTGGTTCCCTTTTAAAACCAACTGCTTCTCTCTGCTAAAAAGCCCTTAGCAGAGAAAAGAAAAATATAATATTTCTACTGGCTTCTGGATTCTGTCTATCTCCCACCAGCTGCCACCATGTAATAACCTTAGTCCCAGATTTGGACCTTAGCGTGCAAAATATGGGGGTTAGCATGAAAACCTCCAAGCTTAGTTACCAGCTTGGACCTGGTACCTGCTGCCACCACCCAAAAAATTAGAGTGTTTTGGGGCACTCTGGTCCCTCTGAAAAACCTTCCCTGGGGACCCCAAGACCCAAATCCCTTGAGTCTTACAACCAAGGGAAATAATCCTTTTTCCCTTCCCCCCTCCAGGTGCTCCTGGAGAGATACACAGACACAAGCTCTGTGAAACTACACAGAGGGACTCCCCCTCTCCGTTCCCAATCCTGGAAACAAAAAGTACTTTCCTATTCCCCCAGAGGGAATGCAAAATCAGGCTAGCGATCCAACACACAAATCTCCCCTTGATTTCTTCCTCCCACCAATTCCCTGGTGAGTACAGACTCAATTTCCCTGAAGTAAAGAAAAACTCCAACAGGTCTTAAAAGAAAGCTTTATATAAAAAGAAAGAAAAATAAGTACAAATGTTCTCTCTGTATTAAGATGATACAACACAGGGTCAATTGCTTAAAAGAATATTGAATAAACAGCCTTATTCAAAAAGAATACAAATCAAAGCACTCCAGCACTTATATTCATGCAAATACCAAAGAAAAGAAACCATATAACTTACTATCTGATCTCTTTGTCCTTACACTTGGAAACAGAAGACTAGAAAATAGAAACTACTTCTCCAAAGCTCAGAGAAAGCAGGCAGCCAGAAAACAAAGACAAAAGACACAATTCCCTCCACCCAAAGTTGAAAAAATCCGGTTTCCTGATTGGTCCTCTGGTCAGGTGCTTCAGGTGAAAGAGACATTAACCCTTAGCTATCTGTTTATGACACTGGGAATAGGTGACAAGGGATGGATCACTTGCTGATTACCTGTTCTGTTCATTCTCTCTGGGGCACCTGGCCTTGGCCACTGGAAGAAGACAGGAGACTGGAGTACATGCAGCTTTAGTCTGAACCGGTGTGGTCATTCTTACGTATCTCACGAGAAACCACTGACCTGTCCTGTGCACCTTGCTCCAGCAGAGAGCTCACAACTGCCATTCCCAGGTGGAAATAGGCACCTGTCTCCAGCCCATGAGCCAGGCTCACAGAGGCCCAAATCAGTGGCATTTAGGTGCTTAAGGACAGTTATGAAAAACTAGAAAAAACCCATTAGATGATGATTCCGTATGGACCCTACTGGGTGCCGTTTACCATCCCCCATAGTTACCAGTGGACTAGAAAGAAGTTCATGTGACCTGAGTGCATCATCCTGCTTCTTTCCAAATACAGCACAGAAAGGTTTGCTGAACGTTTCTGCCTTGTCTGCACCACTGTTCAGAGTGTTACCACCTTCATCTAGTAAAGGCCTGCACTGTTATTAGAATTTCCTTTGCTTCTAATATACTAAAAAATCTTGTTATTATTTTCCTCAGCCCTGCTAGCCACAGATTTGTCTTTGGTGCCATTTCCGTCTCTTATCCATTTTCTATCTTTTATAACTAATCATTTCTATCCATTGCTATCCACTTTCCCTGCTTTAGAAACACTGATGGACGATCTCCTCCTATCAATGGCCGGGGATTGACATACATGCTCATCCTCCTTGAACTCCTTGAATTATGTCACACTGTTGCAAATTAGATACTTCTGTCTAACCTACTAGGCAACAGGAGTCCAGAGGGATGCACTAAAATGATCTGAATCCTTCTTGGAGGGATGCACCCAATTAGTGGTCATGGGAAACTGCACCTCCAGCACTAGACCGCTCCCTTGTAGACTCCCACATGGATGAGTTCTCTGTCTGGGCTTCTCAGCATCTCCATGCAGCCTCTGTGTGGGGAACTGGTCACACAACATGGACTCAAATGCCAGCAGTATGCAGGTGACACCAATCTCCTTCTATCCATCCTGTACGACCAAACCATTATCACCAAGATGGCCCAGGTCTTGGACAGAACAGCTGGGTGAAGCTGAATCCAAGCAAGACAGAGGTGATGCTGGTGAGCTGAGCAAAGTATTTTGAAGGGTTGATAGACACACTGAAGCCTCCTTTGGCTGAAGGTTCACACCCACACCTGGGCAATACAGTCCATAGTCGAGGAGTGTTCTTGGATTCCTTGCTGACATTGAGCTTTCTCATACCAGCATCTGTGAGCAGTGCTTTCTACCTTGCCCAGTTTACTAGGAGGCTCTGTCCCATCCTGGTGGATAATGACCTGGCCTCAGTTCTGTGGGTGTCCATCACTCCTCTGTGGACTGCAGCCATGAGTAAGGGGACTGTTGTCCCTTACTAAACCTTGGTGGGGGGTTGGTTGGCCATTTCCCAGTACCAAAAGAAAGAGCTGATGGGAAATCAGGAAGCTAAGACTGACAGTCCCCAGGGCAATTGAGACCAATGCTCCAGGTCAGTCAGATTGACAGGCAGGCAGGCTGATGAGGGAATGAAGAGGCCGGGGTCCCAACCATAGGGTGAGCTCTTCCTAGGGTTGTCACCTGCCCAGGGTCCCTTCTTGCTCTATTCAGCTGTTCAAAGCACCCAGCTCTGAACTGCTCCAGCTTCAGCTCCACTCTGCCTCAGCACTGCTGCTCCTGCTTTGCCTCCAGTGCAGCTCCCTAGGCTGCTTCTCCGGCCTCTCTGGTGCTGGTTGCTGCAGCTCCGCTCCCAGCAATGCTCTGGCCACGGTCCCAAGTCCTGAAATATATAAGAAGTTAGCAATTTTCTGCTGGTCTTTCTCACCAAACCCAGCTGCTTGCATGACTTGCCCTTAGTGAATCCATGTCGACTGTTCCTGATCACCTTCCTCTCCTCCAAATGCTTCAAAATGGTTTCCTTGAGGACCTGCTCCATGATTTTGCTAGGGACTGAGGTGAAGCTGACCAGTCTGTGGTTCCCCAGGTTCTCCTTCTTCCTTTTTTAAGAGACAGGAATTATATTTGCCTTTTTCCTATTGTCCAGGACCTCTCCCGATTGCCGTGAGTTTTCCAAGATAATGGCCAATGGCTCTGCGATCACATCCGCCAACTCCCTCAGCACCCTCGGATGTGTTAAATCTGGACGCATGGACTTGTGAATGTCCAGCTTTTCCAAATAGTCCTTAACCTGTTCTTTCACCCCTGAGGGCTCCTCCCCATACTGTGTTGCCCAGAGCAGCAGCCTGGGAGCTGACCTTGTCTGTGAAGACCGAGGCAAAAAAATCATTGAATATTTCAGCTTTTTGCACATCATCTGTCACTAGGTTTCCTCCCTCATTCAGTAAGGGGCCCACACTGTCCCTGACCTTCTTCTTGTTGCTAACATACCTGTAAAAACCCTTCTTGTTAACCTTCATAGCCCTTGCTAGCTGCATTTCCAGTTCTGTTTTGGCCTGGATTAGGGACTGGATTAGTGTTTGCACTGGATTTGTTCTCTCCTACTTGGTTCATTCCCTCCCATGTGGAATTGAAATCGAATGTTCCAGGCTGAGTCAGTGTGTTCAGGAGTGGCCTGGCTGGAGGGCATCTGGATTCCCACGGCTGAACACTCTGCCTGCTCATCTGGCTAATCAGGAGTATTTCTCCAGTGTGGAGCACTGGGCTGTGAGGAACAACATTCTGGAAATGAAACAACTGAAACTCCCAAGGACTTGAAACTCTTGGGCAATACAGCAGACTCCGGGAAGAGATTCAGGCAGAGTTTTGAGATATATCTATGCAAGCAGCTGTGTGTGGCGAAAAAGAGCAGCAGAGAATTGCAATCTTCTTAAACAGTGCAGGACTTGGGACAGTGGGTGTCTTTACTAGCCTGCAACTCAGGCTTTGTCTGCACTGGCACGTTTGTCGGTAAAACGTTTCTCTACCAGGGTTGTGAAAAAAACACAGACCTGACCGAGAAAAGTTTCCCTGACGAAAGTGCCTGTGTGCACAGGCCATGTTGGTGGGAGACGCTCTCCAGCCACAACAGTTCCTGTCGCACAGGGGTGGTTTAATTATGATGGCAGGGAGCTCTATCCTGCCAGCGTAGAGCGGCTACACAGCAGACCTTGCAGCAAGCAGCTATAGCAGTACATTTGTGCTGCTGTGAGGTGTGTAGCGCAGACATAGCCCCAGTGAGGCAGAGGGAGCAGGTTATTACACTTTGCAGGATGTGAAGAGCCTTGTGTAGCACAAAAGACTAGAACATTCGAAAGGGGAAAGTTTCACCTTAGGGCGTCACAGACACTCAACATCACAAACTTTGCATTGGGTACGGTACAATCATAGGGTGTCAAATATCACGAGGTAGCTGTGTTAGTTCGTATCTATGAAAACAACAAGGAGTCCAGTGGCCCTTTAAAGACTAAGATTTATTTGGTCATAAGCTTTTGTGGGTAAAAAACCTCACTTGTACAGATGCATCTGTAGAAATGAGGTTTTTTACCCATGAAATCTTATGCCCAAATAAACCTGTTAGTCTTTAAGGTGCCACCAGACTCCTTGTTGTGATTATGAGGATGAACATGGGTGTGCAGCGTGTTCCCCCAAGTTACAGCCCATCATACTGCGTTGACAGGTTCCTGAGTGAGGGCGGTAGTGGAGTCCCGGGGTTCGCACCTCACAGGAGCAGGGAGCTCACCAACTGCAGCTAGTTCTGAAAACCTCAGGTTCACTTTGAGAGGATTACAAAGGCTTCGGATCCCTCTTCCAGGCTTTCCTCTGCATCCCACCCAATGAACAGCCCCTGCCAGATCAGAAGTCCATTTCCCCCTTGGTGTGACAGAGAGACCATGCTTCTGGCAGGGAAGTCAGGATGTCTGGGTTCTGTCTATCATCCTGCCACCCAATCTCTATGACCTTGGCAATATAACATCTCCCTGTACCTCTGTTTACCTATCTGTTTAATGGGGCTGCGGTAATAGTGACTATCCTTTATTATGTGTTTTGAACATCCGTCAATGAAAGGTGCTGCACAGTATGATGAGAGTTAATAGTGAGATTACTCTGATCCTTAGCAACAGCACCGTGTACTGCACAAAGTGCTGGTGTCTCCCCTCAGGCATCTTTCTATAGATCTCTCTGTCTGCTATCTACCCATCCCGCCTGAGACTTTACAGGGTATCAGACCCAACTGAGTTCTAAGCATTATCCCTATCAGTTGTAAATATACACAAATACACAGAGCAGCCAATTCCTCTCTGACTCAGCACAGAGCCCCAGAGTTCTCATCTCCCTTTGGGAAGGTCCCTTAATTACTGTTTACTCCTATTGTTGGATAAAGAGCACAGTAGCGCAGACAGGCTTGTCTCCAGCCTGTTGACATTCAGGTGCAACTTCTCTGCTAGAGGCCAAGAAAACTCTCCTGGGATTGCACAAAGCTATGTTATAATTGGAGCACACCCCTCTGTCAGCTCTCGGTGTGGGATGTTGCTGTAGATGCTGGAGCGAGAGAGGTGTGGGACTCGGCTACCTGAGGGGGATTCCTTGGGAAGACGCTTCCGTCTCAATATTCACAGGTACCATCTCTTGCTGAGGAGCTGACCTGCTAAACAAACCCAGTGCAATGTGGGCATGACTGGATCAATAATAGGTCTCTGGTCCTTTTTGCTCTGCACAGCCAGTAAAGATCCAAGAGCCCTCTCCACAGGGGTTGACTTTGCCTCAGTATCATGGGCTAAAATGTCCCTCTTTGCTGGGCCCTCCTGGACTGATGGCCTCCAACCCTAAGGTTACTGCATTTCAGTCTCACAGTAGTTCCTTCAGGATGTACAATAAAAGGCCAAATTCTGAGGCCCTGGCCCATATTTTACCAGGCCCCATTGAGGCAAAATTCTCCTTGGAGTAGAAATTGAGTTAAAGCCTCAGAAGCCAGCTATGTATTAATGCAGAGAGATTGTCACCTCCTGCACTTGCATTTCAGGGCTCTGGTTGTTAAAGGCCGGCGGGGATGTTACCTAACTTTTATCTCCATGGAGCTGCTTAGGCTCACCACTTGAACAATTATACATATTTTTCAACATGGGCAACACATCTTGTCTCCTAGCTTCATTTGAGAAGTCAGATCAAACGTTATGCCAGAAACAAAAAAAACAATTCACCTGGAAACAGACAAACCACGTGTGAATTTTTAGTCCAAATGCTGAAAGTTTAACAAACTGAAAAGAAGGTTTCTAATGGAAGGTGTCAGACAGCCTTAACTAACGGTGATGCCACCAGCACCACCTACAATGTCCAATCCATTAGTGAATCCCATTCAGCCTAACTCTTTGCTCCAGTAACGTCTGTGGTAAGGAGTTCCACAGGCCAAATATGGATTATATGAAAAAAAAACACTTTTTTCAGAGTTATATATTCACACTTCCAATAGAATTCAATGTTCCCTTTCCCTTGCTCACTGTTGTAAGACAGAGTAAATATAAATGCCTGACCCACTTTTATTATCGATAGATTAATAGGGTATCAGGCTAGAAGGGACCGTTCAATCATCCAGTTTGAATTCCTGTATAACATGGGGCATTAAATTTCACCTAGTTACGCCTGTGTTGAACCTAATAACTTGTGTTTGACTAAAGCCTGGTCTACACCTGGATTTTATATCATAGAATCCTAGAGCCACAGGGGGAGAAGGAACCACGAGGGTTAGCTAATCTAATCCCCTGCCAAGATGCAGAATTTATTGTGTCTAAACCATCCAGGACAGATGACTGTCCAGCCTCCTTTAGAAAACCTGCAGTAAAGGAGCCTCCAGGATTTCCCCAGGTGTCTGTTCCATTGGCTTCCTGTTCCTACATTTAGGAAGTTTATCCTGAGTTTTAATCTAAATCTGTTTTGCTGTAGTTTGAACCCATGGCCTCTTGCCCTGCCCTTTGTGGCAAGAGTGAACAACTGTTCTCCATCTTTTTTATGTCAGCCTTTCCAGTATCCGAAGACCACTGTCATGTCCTCCTCAATCTCCTCTTTTCCAAACTAAACATACACAGTTCCTTCAGCATTCGCTTATATGACCTCTGGTCATTTCCAGATTCTCTATGTCCTTCTTACACATTTGCAACTAAAATAGACACAGTACTCCTTTGATTTGCATGCTACAACTCCATAAATTATATTTCCTTTTTTTTTTGCAACACAAACAGCAAAAAAAATCCACACCCCTGAGAGATTTAACTATATTAACCTCACCTCAATATAGTTGTCACTGGGATCAATGGATGAAGTTTTCTATCTACTTAGCTGCCACCTCTTGGAGAGGTGGATTACCTACACTGACACGAGAACCCCTGTCATGAGTGAAAGCAGTGTCTACACTGAAGCAGTAATGCAGAGCCACTGTAGCATTTAAAGTATAGACAAGCCTGTCATAAACAGATAGCTAAGGGTTAATGTCTCTTTCACTTGAAGCACCTGACCAGAGGACCAATCAGGAAACCGGATTTTTTCAACTCTGGGTGGAGGGAAGTTTGTGTCTGAGTCTTTTGTCTGTCTGCCTGCTTTCTCTGAGCTTTGGAGAAGTAGTTTCTGCTTTCTAATCTTCTGTTTCTAAGTGTAAGGACAAAGAGATCAGATAGTAAGTTATATGGTTTCTTTTCTTTGGTATTTGCATGAATATAAGTGCTGGAGTGCTTTGATTTGTATTCTTTTTGAATAAGGCTGTTTATTCAATATTCTTTTAAGCAATTGACCCTGTATTTTGTCACCTTAATACAGAGAGACCATTTGTATGTATTTTTTCTTTCTTTTTATATAAAGCTTTCTTTTTGAGACCTGTTGGAGTTTTCTTTTCTGGGAAATTTCAGGGAATTGGTGGGAGGAAAAAATCAGGGGGAGATCTGTGTGTGTTGGATTTGCTAGCCTGATTTTGCATTCCCTCTGGGTGAAGAGGAAAGTGCTTTTGTTTCCAGGACTGGGAACGGAGAGGGGGAGTCACTCTGTTTGGATTCACAGAGCTTGTGTCTGTGTATCTCTCCAGGAGCACCTGGAGGGGGGAAGGGAAAAAGGATTATTTCCCTTTGTTGTGAGACTCAAGGGATTTGGGTCTTGGGGTCCCCAGGGAAGGTTTTTCAGGGGGACCAGAGTGCCCCAAAACACTCTAATTTTTTGGGTGGTGGCAGCAAGTACCAGGTCCAAGCTGGTAACTAAGCTTGGAGGTTTTCATGCTAACCCCCATATTTTGGACGCTAAGGTCCAAATCTGGGACTAAGTTATGACAAAGCCCTTAAGTAGATTTTCCAGAAAAACATCCAGTCTGGCTCTACAGACATGGAGAACTGGAGAATGCATCACTTCCTTTTGCTGTTTCCTCCAAATGTTAATCGCCCTCAGAACTAAAAATGTGACTCTTATTTCCAGCTGCTATTTGTCTGGCTTCATCTTCCAGTTATTAGGCCTTGCTCTGCCTTTCTCCCCTAGATTTCAGAGCCAGTTATTTGTTTGTGTCTCTCTATATATGGATATATTGCATTTTCCACCTAACTGCTGCCTTCACTTTCCACTGAACAGAATTTTTAGCCAAAGTTGTGTACACTCTTAACTGTGGTATTGTGGCTTCTTAGCTATCTAATAAACTCGTCGTAAAGAACACCCAATTCTCATTCACATTGTTCTCTGGACATTTCTCCTCCCAATCCGTTTTGCTGATAACATGCTTCAGCTTTGGGGAATTAGCTCTTGTGAAACAAAAAGTGTCCATAGATGTTACTGGTTGGGAGCTGTTCTCTGTCTGTCCATTTGAATGTAATCAGTTCCATTCTTTGTTTCCCTCTCCTCTATCATAAGCCCCGTTCTTTGTCTCTTTTCTAAACTAAACAGTCCCAGACTTTTCAGTCTGCATATGGCAGCCTCCCCCATTCTCATAGTCTGCCTTGGAAATCCCCTCTTCATTTGCTATATCCTTTATGGAGACTGCATGACCAAAATGGAGCACATGTCCAGAGTAGGTTATTCTCCATCCCATTCCTTAGGCATCCAAACATTGTCTTTGTTTTGGCCACTGCTGTGAATGAGCCAAGCTGCTATCAGTGATGCCCAGGTCTTTCCCCTGAGACGTGCTCTAGTTGGGATGTTTCTCTCTGGTACATATTTAGTCAATGGTTTAGTATTTTTCAATTCTTAGATTTTGAGCAACCAAGGGAATGGGGAACTCCGTTCAGCATGGACTCTCTAGCCTGGCTTTCATTGCATTAAGGAACAGTGATGGATAACCAATAGCCACACTAGTGTTTCCTGCTGATGCCTATTAAGGTTTCCAGCAACACAACATGCAGGAATTATTGTCTCACAGAGCACCATAAAATATGGAATTGGCATTAGTAAGGTCATTTTTTCATAATTCATTTATCTGAATTTTTAACATGTCATATTTCAGTGTGTCAGGAGAGGACAATCTGCTTCACTCATAACAACCACCTCTGGTAGTACACATAATATTTCATATTAACTTTGTCTCTCCATCCAGGCATTTGCAATGCGACCATCAACGTAGACACTGATCACATACAGTAAATCAGGGAAATATATGGTAAATGCAGGAGACACAGTTCTGCCTCAGATTTGGACATCTTCTCCACTACTCCATGTCAGATTCCAACACAACCGATTTCAGCAACCCCTCCACTTTCATCCTGCTGGGCATTCCTGGCCTGGAGGCAGCGCATACCTGGCTCTCCATTCCCTTCTGTGCAATATACGTCATAGCCATCTTGGGGAACTCCATCATATTGTTCATTGTGAAGAAGGAGCCAAGCCTCCATGGGCCCCTGTACTATTTCCTCTGCATACTGGTTGTCACCGACCTGGTTCTATTAACATCCACCCCTCCCAAAATGCTGAGCATCTTCTGGTTCAACTCCAGGGAGATCAATGTCAGTGCCTGCCTCACCCAGATGTACTTCATTCACTGCTGCTCAATGATTGAATCTGGGATTTTTGTGGCCATGGCTTTTGATCACTACGTGGCCATCTGTGATCCCCTGAGATATTCCACTATCCTAACAAACTCTGTGGTGGCCCAGATTGGCCTGGCTGTGGTGCTGCGAGGTTCCATGCTCACACTATGCTTTCCCTTCATAGCGAGAAGGTGGCCATATTGTACAACTAACATCATCCCCCACTTGTACTGTCACCTGATAGCCGTGGAGAAGCTGGCCTGTGCCGACATCCGCATTAGTAGTTACTACAGCCTCTTTGTGGTATTGCCTGTTTTTGGTCTGGATGTGTTTTTTATAACTATGTCCTATACCCAGATCCTCAGGGCCATCTTCAGTCTCCCCACAAAGGATGCCCGGTTCAAGACTTTTGGGACCTGCAGCTCCCACTTCTTTGTCATCTTAGCCGTTTATTTACCTGGTCTCTTCTCCTTTCTCATACACCGGTTTGGCTACAATGTCCTCCTGCATTTCCACATTCTCATGGCCAACATGTCCCTCCTGGTGCCTCCCATGTTAAATCCTATCATTTATGGAGTGAGGGCCAAAGAGATTTGGGTCAGGCTGCTCCAGTTTATTACTCATCAAGGGATCTAAACATTTTCTCCTTGAGCTCGGGCTCTAAATATGAGCACAGCTGACTGTTGATTTGGTGCTGGGGCCCTCTTTTCTGAATCACTGACTCATAGACTTATAGACTCTAGGACTGGAAGGGACCTCGAGAGGTCATCGAGTCCAGTCCCCTGCCCTCATGGCAGGACCAAATACTGTCTAGACCATCCCTGATAGACATTTATCTAACCTACTCTTAAATATCTCCAGAGATGGAGATTCCACAACTTCCCTAGGCAATCTATTCCAGTGTTTAACTACCCTGACAGTTAGGAACTTTTTCCTAATGTCCAACCTAAATCTCCCTTGCTGCAGTTTAAGCCCATTGCTTCTTGTTCTATCATTGGAGGCTAAGGTGAACAAGATTACTCCCTCCTCCTGATGACACCCTTTTAGATACCTGAAAAATGCTATCGTGTCCCCTCTCAGTCTTCTCTTTTCCAAACTAAACAAACCCAATTCCTTCAGCCTTCCTTCATAGGTCATGTTCTTAAGACCTTTAATCATTCTTGTTGCTCTTCTCTGGACCCTCTCCAACTTCTCCACATCTTTCTTGAAGTGCGGTGCCCAGAACTGGACACAATACTCCAGTTGAGGCCTAACCAGCGCAGAGCAGAGCGGAAGAATGACTTCTCGTGTCTTGTTTACAACACACCTGTTAATGCATCCCAGAATCACGTTTGCTTTTTTTGCAACAGTATCACACTGTTCACTCATATTAAGCTTGTGGTCCACTATGACCCCTAGATCTCTTTCTGCCATACTCCTTCCTAGACAGTCTCTTCCCATTCTGTATGTGTGAAACTGATTGTTCCTTCCTAAGTGGAGCACTTTGCATTTATCTTTATTGAACTTCATCCTGTTTACCTCAGACCATTTCTCCAATTTGTCCAGAACATTTTGAATTTTGACCCTGTCCTCCAAAGCAGTTACAATCCCTCCCAGTTTGGTATTGTCCGCAAACTTAATAAGCGTACTTTCTATGCCAACATCTAAATCGTTGATGAAGATATTGAACAGAACCGGTCCCAAAACAGACCCCTGCGGAACTCCACTTGTTATACCCTTCCAGCAGGATTGGGAGCCATTAACAACTACTCTCTGAGTACGGTTATCCAGCCAGTTATGCACCCACCTTATAGTAGCCCCATCTAAATTGTACTTTCCTAGTTTATCTATAAGAATATCGTGCGAGACTGTATCAAATGCCTTGCTAAAGTCTAGGTATATCACATCCACCGCTTCTCCCTTATCCCCAAGACTCGTTATCCTATCAAAGAATGCTATAAGATTAGTTTGACATGATTTGTTCTTTACAAATCCATGCTGGATATTCCCTATCACCTTCCCACCTTCCAAGTGTTTGCAGATGATTTCTTTAATTACCTGCTCCATTATCTTCCCTGGCACAGAAGTTAAACTAACTGGTCTGTAGTTTCCTGGGTTGTTTTTATTTCCCTTTTTACAGATGGGCACTATATTTGCCCCCTTCCAGTCTTCTGGAATCTCCCCCGTCTCCCATGATTTCCCAAAGATAATAGCTAGAGGCTCAGATACCTCTTCTATTAACTCCTTGAGTATTCTAGGATGCATTTCATCAGGCCCTGGTGACTTGCAGGCATCTAACTTTTCTAAGTGATTTTTTACTTGCTCTTTCTTTATTTTATCTTCTAAACCTACCCTCTTCCCGTAAGCATTCACTATACTAGACATTCCTTCAGACTTCTCAGTGAAGACCGAAACAAAGAAGTCATTAAGCATCTCTGCCATTTCCAAGTCTCCCGTTACTGTTTCCCCCTCCTCACTGAGCAGTGGGCCTACCCTGTCCTTGGTTTTCCTCTTGCTTCTAATGTATTGATAAAAAGTCTTCTTGTTTCCCTTTATTCCCATAGCTAGTTTGAGTTCATTTTGTGCCTTTGCCTTTCTAATCTTGCCTCTGCATTCCTGTGGTATTTGCCTATATTCATCCTTTGTGATCTGACCTTGTTTCCATTTTTTATATGACTTCTTTTTATTTTGTATGTCACGCAAGATCTCGTGGTTAAGCCAAGGTGGTCTTTTTCCACATTTTCTATCTTTCCTAACCATCGGAATAACTTTCTTTTGGGCCCTTAATAGCGTCCCTTTGAAAAACTGCCAACTCTCCTCAGTTGTTTTTCCCCTCAGTCTTGATTCCCGTGGGACCTTACCTATCAGCTCTCTGAGCTTACCAAAATCCGCCTTCCTGAAATCCATTGTCTCTATTCTGCTGTACTCCCTTCTACCCTTCCTTAGAATTGCAAACTCTTTGATTTCATGATCACTTTCACCCAAGCTTCCTTCTACTTTCAAATTCTCAACAAGTTCCTCCCTATTTGTTAAAATCAAGTCTAGAACAGCTTCCCCCCAGTAGCTTTTTCAACTTTCTGAAATAAAAAGTTGTCTGCAATGCAGTCCTGGAACTTATTGGATAGTCTGTGCCCCGTGGTGTTGTTTTCCCAACATATATCTGGATAGTTGAAGTCCCTCATCACCACCAAATCTTGGGCTTTGGATGATTTTGTTAGTTGTTTGAAAAAAGCCTCATCCACCTCTTCCACCTGATTAGGTGGCCTGTAGTAGACTCCCAGCACGACGTCACCAGTGTTTTTTACCCCTTTTAGCCTAACCCAGAGAGTCTCAACACTTCCGTCTCCTATGTCCATCTCCACCTCAGGCCAAGTGTGTACATTTTTAATATATAAGGCAACACCTCCTCTCTTTTTCCCCTGTCTATCCTTCCTGAGCAAACTATACCCATCCACACCAACATTCCAGTCGTGTGTATTATCCCACCAAGTTTCAGTCATGCCAACAATGTCATAGTTGTTTTTATTTATTAGCACTTCCAGTTCTTCCTGCTTTTTACCCATACTTCTTGCATTTGTATATAGGCATCTAAGATACTGGTTTGATCTTGCCTCCAGCTTTGCCCTGACCCTCCTTTCTCTCTGTCATTATAGCCGTGCTCCCTCCTGGTTCCAACCCATCTCCCAGGTCTTGTTCCCCACTTACCTGTGGGCTTTGCTCACCTATCCCCGTTGAACCTAGTTTAAAGCCCTCCTTACTAGGTTAGCCAGTCTGTGGGCAAATAAGGCCTTTCCCCTCTTCGAAAGGTGAACGCCATCTGTGCCTAGCAGTCCTTCCTCGAATAGCATCCTGTGGTCGAGGAAGCCAAAGCCCTCCTGGCGGCACCATCTTCGCAGCCAGGCATTCACCTCCACGATGCATCTGTCTCTGCCTGGACTCCTACTTTCAACAGGAAGAATCGAAGAGAGCAGTCAAAAGACATTAAATCTTTTCCTGACCTTACTGTGCTGTGTCAGCCTGACAACCTGGGGAACTGGTCTGTGTACAGCTCATTGGGTGGCCACCTTTCTAATTGCTGGTAACTGCACCCATGAAGCCCCTCCTCTTACTCCACGTCTTCAGCCAAGGGTACACCCCTGCTCTGCCTCTTCTGCCCAAGATCCCACCTCTGTCCGTCACTCCTCTCCTCCCCTCCCCTGTCACTCACTGGAGCATTTCCACTTCCCTCCCCACACCCTCAGCTGCAAGGGAGACATTTCAGATGTTCTTAGGGTGCACCCACTTTGACCATTATTCCAGGGGCTTCTGGGGCTCTTGAAAACTCTTGGGTTTTGGCAGATAACTTAGCAGTTAGCTGACGGGAGCACAGTATCTAATTCCTATGTAAAAAAAAGAAAGAGAAATAAATGTTAGACCCACTCAGCTCTAATACTGAAGTGTTCTGACATCTTGTGGCAAGTCGCTTAACGGACACTGGTTATGTTTAAAATTTTAATGTATATTAATACTTTGTTACTAGCTCCAAACAGAGAGAGAGAGAAAGAGAGAGAGAGAGAGAGGCCCCATCAGGACTCCTGGGTTCTATATGAGTTTTAGGAGGGAAGTGGGGTCTAGTAGGTTATGGCAGGCAACAGATACATCTGGGGTCTGTATAAGAACATGAAAAGTGCTATACTGGATAAGACCAGTGGTCCTTCTAGTCCAGTATTCTGTCTTCCAACAGTGGTCAATGCCAAGCGCTTGGGAAGAAATGAACAGAACAGGATAATTGTTTCGGTTCCCCACTCTGAACTTTGGGGTACAAATGCAGGAACCCACATGAAAGACCACCTAATTTTATATTCTACAATCTTAGGTTAAAGCTTCCCAAAGACAAAAATTACTTCCCTTGTACGTGAATAGTATTGCTGCCACCACCAAGTGATTTACATAAACATTCAGGGAAGGGTCACTTGGAATCCCTAACCCCAAAATATCCCCCCAAGTACCTTCCCTTCCTTTCCTGGGGAGCCTTGAGAAACATATACCAATCAGTTGCCTAAGCACAGTGAGAATAGACGAGTCCCTTTGTCCTCAGGACACTGAAGTCAACCAGGTTCTTAAAAGAAGAACTTTATTTATAAAGAAAAAAATAAAAGAATCACACCTGTAAAATCAGTATTTCTTGTAACTTTACAGAGTAATAAAATGATTTAAAACATGGAGGATTCCCTTCTGTACTCAGCTTCATGCTTACAAAAACAGGAATAAAAATACCTCTGTACAATAGGAATATTCACAAGCCAAAACAAAAGATAAACTAATGTATTTCCTTGCCCTCCTTACAATTTCTGTGGTGTTAGATGGGTTATTCCAGGTATATTTTCAGGAGATATTGTATCAGCTTGGCTTCACCCTCCATCTCTCCACAAAACAGAACAACAAACAAAACTTCCCCAGTCCCCCATTTGAAAGTATCTTATTTCCTCATTGGTCCTTCTGGTCAGGTGCCAAGTAGCTTATTTGAACTGCTTAACTCCTTACAGGTAAGGCAATCCAGTACAGCTGCTAAGGAGAGGTTTTATTTTACAGCATATAGAAAGGTTTCTACCCTTCCCCTTGTCATAACATATTCCCAGATTTGGACCTTAGCGTCCAAAATATGGGGTTTAGCATGAAAACCTCCAAGCTTAGTTACCAGCTTGGACCTGGTAAAGCTGCCACCACCCAAAAAATTAGAGTGTTTTGGGGCACTCTGGTCCCCCCAACAAGTTTCCCTGGGGACCCCAAGACCCAAATTCCTTGAGTCTTACAACAAAGGGGAATAAACCATTTCCCCCCCCCCCTTCTCCCTTCCAGGTGTTCCCTCCCTGGGTTCCTGGAGAGATACCCAGAAGCAAGCTCCGTGAATCTAAACAGAGGGACTCCACCCTCCCTATTTCCAGTCCTGGAAACAGAAGTACTTCCCTCTTCACCCAGAGGGTATGCAAAGTCAGGCTAGTAAATCTAACACACACAGATTTCCCCCTGACTTCTTGCTCCCACCAATTCCCTGGTGAGCTACAGACTCAATTCCCTGGAGTTCCCCACTAAAGAAAAACTCCAACAGGTCTTAAAAAGAAAGCTTTATGTAAAAAGAAAGAAAAAGCACATTAAAATGGTCTCTCTGTATTAAGGTGACAAATACAGGGTCAATTGCTTAAAAGAAATATGAATAAACAGCCTTATTTAAAAGAACACAATTTAACACATTCCAGCAACTACACACATGTAAATACAAAAGAAAAACCGGTATAAACCACTGTCTTATCTCTTTGTACTCACAACTTGGAAACAGAAGATTAAAAAGCAGGAGACAGAAAAATCCTCTCATAGCCGGGAGAGTACAGGCACAAGACCAGAACAAAGGATTTACAAACAAACTTCGCTCCACCCAGATTTGAAAAAATCTTGTTTCCTGATTGGTCCTCTGGTCAGGTGTTTCAGGTTACTCCTTTCCAGGTAAAAGAACATTAACCCTTAGCTATCTGTTTATGACACCCCTATATTCATGACAGTAATCATCAAGTGATTCATTCTCTGTCACCCACTACCAACTTCTGATAAACAGCAGCTAGGGACACCATCTCTGTCGATTCAGGCTATTAGCTACTGGTGGACCTGTCCTCCAGGAATGTATCTAGTTCTTTTTTGAACCTTGTTATAGTTTTGGCCTTTGCAACATCTCCCGGCAAAAAGTTCCCAGGTTGACTATGAAGAAATACTGTCTTTGTTTTAAATCTGCTTCCTATTAATTTCAAAGTGTGACCCCAAGGTATGTGTTTTCTGAAGGAATAAATAAAGTTTCCTTATTCAATTTTTTAATACCAGTCATGATTTTATAAACCTATAGCATATCACCCCTTAGTTGTCTGATTTCAAAGTTGAAAAGTCCAAGTCTTATGTTGTCCTTCCCTGTACCATTTCCTAATCCAGTACATCTTTTTTGAGATATGGTGACCAAATCTGAGTGCAGCATTCCACATATAAGTCCACATAGTTAAAGTTTGGCACACATATAAACTGAAAATAAGGTCTCCTATTGAAGGTGTCAAAGAGACAAAATTAAAAGTGCCACCAGAAAAACCTACAAATGTCAATCCATTTTTGATTCCCATTCAGCTAAGCTGTTTTCTCCAATAATGTCATGACCAAGGAGTTCTGCAGGCTAAAAATGAAGAATTGTGACCATTTTCTTTTCTCAATGGGATATGTTCAGATTTTCAAGGTAATTGATTGTTTGTGTGCTATGAAACAGACTAAATAAAAATGCCTGATCTACTTTCTTTGACAGATTCATAAAATTTAAGGTCAGAAGGGACCATTTGATCATCCAGTCTGATATCCTGTATAACACAGGCCATGAAATTTTATCCATTTAACCTGAATCGAGCTTCATAACTTGTGTGTGAATAAGACCTGTTCCACTCTAGGATTTTACATGATGGAAACAAACTATAGGATTAGAAAGGAATGCAAGGGTCAGCAAGTCTGATCCCCTGCCAAGATACAGAATGTGTTGTGTCTAAACCATCTCGGAGAGATCGGCATCCCACCACCTATGGGATACGTCCAGCGAAGGAGCTTCACAACCTTCCAAAGTGTCTGTTCCACTGTCCTCTTGGTCTTAAAGTTAGGAAGTTTTTTCTCAGATATAATCGAATTCTGCTATACTGGAGTTTGAACTCACTGCCTGTTATCCTGTGCTCTATGGCAAGAGATAATAACATTCCTCCATCTTTCTTATCGCAGGCTTTCAAGTATCTGAAGATGGCTTCAATGTCCCCTTCACTCTCCTCTTTTCCAAACAAAATACAAATGGTTGCTTCAGCCCTTGCTCGTATGGCTTTTCTTCTATCCCTTTGATCATTGTTGTCGCTTGCCTCTGGATCCTTTCCAGTTTCTCTACATCCTTTCTCTACATCGGTGACCCAGACTAGACACAATGCTCCAGCTGAGGCCTAACCAGTGCCAAGTACTTGAGTACTATCACCTCCCATGATTTCCATTTGCCTTTTTTGAAAAAATCCACATCCCTGAGAGATGTAGCTCTATCAACCTTACACTGGTGTAGCCGGCATTAGGTCAATGGAAGAATTCTTCAGTCGACCTAGCTACCACCTCTTGGGGAGGTGGTTTAACTATACTGATGGGAGAACCCCTGACGTCAGTGTATGTAGTGTAAATGTTGAAGCACTGCGGCAGCACCATTGTAGCTTTTGAAGTACAGACAAGCTCTCAAGGACGTCTTAAGGAAAAGCATCCAATCTAGACCTCCACACGTATGGAGTTGGAGAATCCATCACTTCCCTTCTTGGTGTGTTCCAAATGTTCAATGTTCTGCATGCCAAACATTGGGCCTTTATTTCCAACTGGAATTTGTCTGCCTTCAGATTCCAAAGATTGAGTCTTGTTCTGCCTTTCTTCAGTAGATTAAAGAGCATGTTATTGGTATTTAAGATTAGTAAATGAAGCTCTTTAAATCTCCCTCTCTCACCTGCATTTTCTCCAGTCTCCAAGCATTTTTTTGGCTCCTTTCTGCACTCTCTCCACTTTTTCAACATCATTTCTGAAGTGTGGTTCCTGGGAGTGGACACAGTCGTTTTCACCAATAACATGTGCAGAGGTAAAATCCTTCCCCTGCTCCAAACTCACCACTCCCACTTAGGTATGCAAGGATCACATCAGCACTTTTGCCCACAGCATCACACTGGGAGCTCACGATGAGTTGATTGTCTACAATGACCCCAACATCCTTTTCATGGTCCCTGTGTCTCATACTGAAGTGCCCTGGTCTGTGGATCAAGACTGCATTCCCTCTTCCAAGAGGATCCCTTTGCATTTGTCTGTCTTAAAACATTTTGTTTGCATGGACCCAGCTCACCAAATGGTTCAAATCAATCGGAATGCCTGCCCTGGCCTCTTCCACAGAACCCCATAGAAAGACCCCATTCACTGACAATGGCCCATTGACAACTACTTTCTAAGATCTTTTAGTTAGCCAGTTTTGAGTCCATTTTAAATGTACTCTTCTGATATTGCATAGCGTTCATTTTTTTATTGAATACTTTAAGTTTAACACAGAACTGTCCTGTATTTGCCTCCCCTGTCTTTTTGGCTCTCCGGCTGTGTCATAAACAGACAGTTAAGGGTTAATGCCTCTTTTACCTGTAAAGGGTTAAGAAGTTTACCTAGCCTAGCTGACACCTGACCAGAGGAACCAGTGTGGGGACAGGATGTTTCAAGAGGACTGGAGGGAAATTTTCTTTTGTCCCAGTGTTAGTTTCAGTTTTATGCCAGAGTGAAAAGACCTAGGAATCAAACAGGGTAGTGAGTATTAAAGAAGAAATTAATTAGTTTATGTTTATTTTGTTTTGTGACTTGTCCTGTGCATTAGAGGGATAATCAAATTGGGTCTTTATTGTAACTAAGGTTTTGCGCAGGGGAACATCCTCTGTGTTTTGAATCTGTTGTCTGTGGAGTAGCTTGGATGCTAATCTCACAGAGGTATTTCTTTTACCCCCTTTCTTTAATTAAAAGCCTTCTTTCTGAGAACCTGATATATTTTCCTTGTTTTAAGATCCAAGGGGTTTGGATCGGTGTTCACCAGGAAATTGGTGGAGAAGTCTCTCTAGTTTACCGAGGGATCAGTTACAGTATTTGGGAGGGAGAGATTTTGTGGGGGAAGACAGTTTTCCAAATGTCTCATAAACAGCTGTTTTGAACGATTTGGGTTGTTGCAGCATACTGATCTAAGCTGGCAATTAATCTTAGGGGTCCTCATGCAGGTCCACACCTCTCTACCCTGAAGTTCAGAGTGGGGGTGAAACCTGTGATAGGCTGCCTCACTGTGTGTTTCTGGTTACAAGTGAGATGTCCAGGGGACAAAACTGGTCTCAGGGCCCAGCATCTAGGGGCACAGCTCCCTGCTCACGGTGAGATGCACTAGAATGGAAGCTGCACTCTGAGAATGGGCCTAGAAACCTAGAGCCAGAGGCAGGTCTCTAACCTCTAATTTTGTTTCATGAGTGGCTGGCGAAAGCTTTCCTGTAACTTCGCTAGGTGTGTCCCTGCCTGTGAATATCTGAGTGAGTGCAGGACCTGGAGGAGTTTGCAGCTTTTCACTTTATCACAGTCTGGGCGAGGTCCCAGACGGGTGTGTCAGAGGGCTCAGCTTTACCCCAGGTCCAGGTTTCGTCCCAGGGAAGTCGGTCATAGTGGCACAGTGATCAGCTGGAGATCAGTCAAAGAGGTTACCAGTTTATTTGCTTATTTCAGGAAAGGGAAATAGAGACAGAAAAACATCAAAGTAAGCGAAAACAGCAAAACAATTGTGAAGTTGGAGCTATTCAGATTGCAGGTAGCAGATAAAGAAGAACATAGGAGAATTTTAGAGCTAACGCAGGGAAAGGCTGCCAGAGATGAGGCTGACCACAGGAGGGCTATGAAACTAAAACAACAAGAAACTGAGAAGAAAGAAGGAGAGCAGAAACACCAATTGGAAAAGCAGAACCAGAACCTTTCCACTCAACTGATTCCCAACTCTTCAAAAATCCAAAACTGGGAACAATTGTATCCTGCATACAATGAGGCTGAATACTTCACTACCTTGGAGAGGCTGTGTGTGATTCATAAGATTCCTGATGATTGGTAGATGCCCACATTAGTTGCAAAATTAACTGGTAAAGCACTGGATTTATTCAATAAACTATTTAGTGAGGAAGTTTTAGATTATTGTAAATTTAAAGAAATGTTTTTGACACAATTTTAGAATTACCCCTGAGAGATATAGAGTTAAATGCAGGGATCCTATCATGGTGCTGAGATGGGCAATGTGGAATATTTAAGCAAAATTAAAAATTTGATGGGAAGCGGATAGAGGGCAATGGTGTTACAAGCTTTGAAAGAATATTTGAATTCATTACTCAGGGTATGTCTACACTACGAGATTATTCCTATTTTATAGAAACCTATATTTGGAAACAGATTGTATAAAGTCGAGTGCACGCGGCCACACTAAGCACATTAATTCGGCAGTGTGCGTCCACGTACCGAGGTTAGCGTCGACTTCCAGAGCGTTGCACTGTGGGAAGCTATCCCATAGCTATCCCATAGTTCCCGCAGTCTTGCCCGCTCATTGGAATTCTAGGTTGAGATTCCAGTACCTGATGAGGCCAAAAATTTGTCGAGGGTGGTTATGGGTAAATGTCATCAGTCAATCCTCCCTCCGTGAAAGCAACGGCAAACAATCATTTCGCGCCCTTTTCCCTGGATTGCCTGGGCAGATGCCATAGCACTGCAACCATGGTGCCCATTCAGCCTTTTTTCACTGTCACCGTATGTCTACTGGATGTTGCTGACAGACGTGGTACTGCAGCTCTACACAGCAGTATCCCCTTGCCTTTGCAAGTTGACAAAGATGGTTACCAGTCTTGCTGTACCATCTGCTGCTGTTGTGGGTGCTCCTGGCTGGCATCGGTGAGGTCAGTCAGGTGGCTCCTGGACAAAAATGGGAATGACTTTCCAGGTCATTCTCTTCTTTAAGTTTTGTCTAATACAGAGTCAGTTCTGCCTAGAATATCAGGCAAGTCTACTAAAGAACCAGAGAGGCAAATGGCCGCTCCGGGTCAGAGCCCCAGATGTCCTGCAGAAATGATGAGCTGCATGCCATTCTAGGGGGTGCCCCTGCAACAACCCCACCTGTTGCTTCCTTCCTCCCCCACCCCCACCCCTCCTGGGCTACCATGGCAGTTATCCCCCCGTTTGTGTGATGAAGTAATAAATAATGCAGGAATAAGAAACAACACTGACTTTATTGCCTCTGCAAGCAGAGATCAAAGGCGGGAGGGGAGGGCAGCCTCCAGCTGATATGATATTCCAGGCAGGACTGAATCTCCATTAGACAAAGCTTAAAGAAGAGAATGACCAGGAGTCATTCCCATTTTTGCCCAGGCACCCCTGACTGACCTTACCGAGGCCAGCCAGGAGCACTCACGAGACAACGATGACAGCTATCAGTCATACTGTACCATCTGGAAAGGAAAAGAAAGCGATGCTGCTGTGCAGTGCCGCAGCAGCATGTCTGCCAGCAGCATCCAGTAGACATACGGTGACAGCGAATAAAGGCCAGAAAGGATTTTTTTTCCCTTTGTTTTCACAGAAGGATGGGGGGCGACGGTGATGACATATACCCTGAACCACCCGCAACAATGTTTTTCACTCTTCAGGCTTTGGGAGCTCAGCCCAGAATTCAAATGCTAATGTCCCAACAGAGAGAGGGGAGGAGGTAATTCCATGGGGTGATAAGCCAGAAAAAGCAGGTTTGTAAGAGCTGCTGAGAAAATAAAAACCTCTTAGCCCAGAGAGCACAGATCACAATCTCTAGCAAAGGAGGATGAGGAAGGTCCCAGTGCTTAGCGCAGGGATTGCAGGGAAAGACCAAGAGTGAGTGTGTAAATGTTTTGCATGCGCATAACACTGGGGTTGGGAAGCAGCTCCACAGAGAGCTAGCCAACATGCAAAGTCCCCAGCAGTAGGGTGTTGAGGCAAAGGCACCTAATTAGCCTCTGCTCAGCCCTGCCCCCAATCAGGGGAAATAGATTGTGGCTGGGGAGAAGCCTGGTGCCTGGCCTTTAGAACTGCCTGCACCTGCGGGCCGGAGGGTTTAAGGGCTATGAAGGCTGGCTGGCAGCCAGAAGAAGGAGGAATGGCCAGGGCAAGGCCAGTCTCCAGGCTGAGGGCAGACTCTGTTTAGGAGAGGAGATGGTCAGGCCTGCAAGCTGTACATAGTATATCACTGGTGGTGGGAGAATGTTGTGTAAATAAAGCCACTAGTGCTGCATAACTAGGTCTCTCTGAGTTTTATTGGGGCAGCCAGTGGGCCCCAGGAAGAGGGCAGGCAGAGAACTTGTCACATCCCCCTATATCCTTACCTCACCAGACCCTGGAATACCAAGAACACAAAGATGTCCTTAGACTGAGATCCCTACTGAACAGGACACTGAGGGGAAAGGAAACCCAGTAAATAAACTCAGGTTAAGGTTCAGGAAGGAGCTGAAAGACACAAAAGGTATTGAACAAACCAAACTGTCTTAGCAAAAGACACGGTAAAATAACAATACTTCAAAATGCAGACTTGTGATAAAAGTTTTAGTGTTGTTGTGAAACCTCATTATGCGAAGTTTGTGGCTAATGGTTATTCTTATAAAAAAGAATTTGGTACTGATGCTGAATCCTATGAAAAGTGTAATACACATGATTTTTGGGAAAGTTTTTGATATAATAGGAGTAGTAAACAAAAAACCTTACAGGAATACTGCTTCTCCGCTAACGCCTATAAACAGGCTCAAAGCTTGTCAGAGCAGGGAAACCATAATAAACCTGGTCTGCTGTGTGGAAGGGGAAACTGAGGCACACCTCATGGCCTTGGTGGATATCTCTATTGAGTAATCACCATTTGAAAAGACACAGTGGTTAACCATGCTGCACAGACACAAAGTCATGTTTTCTAGCCACGCAGAGAAGGCTCTCTTTTTCACTTTTGAGCTCACTAGGCTGATCCACAGTTGTTAAAAGGTACACAGAACTTTGGAACAACAACTTCGTAACACTACAATGCTTGCAACATTTGGGAATTGTATGGTCACAACCTAAAGAGAGCTTTGGCACACAACCTCCGCAGTAATCAGTGTCTAACACTCCTGCAGTAAACTAAGGGGGGAGATGTGACATTTTGTGCCCCAGAGCAGCACTCTGGCACCCCCATATTTACCTTGGTGATATGATTATGATGTGTTTTTTATAAGGCATATCATGTAAGATATCAATGGAAAAGTTATGATTTGCTGAATATGCTTACCTATTTGTATGCATGCATCATTATTGTAGCTAAAGTTACATACAGAGAGATTATGTACCAGTATTTGAAGTGTGTTTGCTCCTGGGTAACACCCACAATAGAGTTTACATCCAGTCTAGCCAGCATATTGTGGATGTACCATTCAGAGTAGTCACCCATTATGAAACACTATAGGCCTCAGAAGAAGTTAATCTGCACCTGAATGACTTTCCTGTGAAGGCTCTAGCCAGGATATAGGTAATGGCCCCTGCTGTGACTCATCGAAGCAGGCAAGGGCATGCGAGCAGCTCATGTCACACTGGACTCCGTATTATGCTGAACTTTCCCACTAATTGTGCTGGGCCTTTTGCTTTGAAAAAATGAAGTTCCCTCCACATGGCAGATGCTATAACAGGGGGAAGCCTAACCCTAAGCAACATCATCACCCAGTCTCACTCCCCCCACAACCAACACCTAGAAACAGCTTAGGAACAAGCACTAAACTCGGGCTGTGGTCCCAGGCTGACGGGGTTTCTAGCCTGTATATGGAAGACTGGTGGGTTGTTTGTACCATGACGGTGAGACACTGCTTGATTCAAAACCTGTCTAATGTATAGAACTCGCATTATGATTTTGTTTATTTCTGTGGTAATGAGATTTGATCTCTTCTTTATTATTTACAGTCACTTAAAATGTATCTGTCTGTATTTAATACATCTGTTTTATATATTTTGCCTGAAACAGAGTGTTGTTTGAAATGCAAAAGGGAAATCTCCTCAGGAAATGGAGTTGGTGCATTGTCCTCTCCACATTGAGGAAAGAGCAGACTGGGTAATAAAATTCCACTGGACAGACTCCTGACAAGGGGGAAATGGCACAGCTCTGGGGTCCTAGGCTGGGGACTTGGGGAGAACCGGCTGGAACCTCTCTATTGTTGGTTCATGAGTGGCTACTGAAAGCATTCATGTAACTGCAGCTAGGTGTGTCCCTACCTGTGTATGGCTGTGTAAATACAAGACCTGGACAGGATAGCAGCTGCCCATAGCCTTACAATGTGAGAAGGAGCCCAGACTGGTTAGCCAGAGGGCTCAGCGGTATTCCAGTTCCATATCACACACCCCAGAAATCCATCACCCCACCCAACAAACAGACCCTCCTAGGACCCGTGAGTCCGTTTCTCTCTTGTCATGGACTCAGTTACTGATGGAGAGATGCTGGTTACAGTAGGTAAGTCAGGACTCATGAGTTCTGTCTGTCATTCTCTTGCGGGACCTTCGCCAAGTCCCTTTGCCTGAGTTGACTCTCTGTACAATGGGATATGTTTATAGGGACTTTACCTAGCTAGGTGTTTTCAAGATCTGTCAATGAATGGTGCTGCACACATGATGATAATTCTTGATGAGAATTACTGATTTCTGATCCTTTAGAAACAGCCCCTGTGCGTCAGCAGAAAGTGCTTGTGTCTCCCTTCAGTCATCTGTCTCCAGATCTGTCTGTCTCCTATCTACCAAGCCATCCTGGGCATTTACAGGATATCAGACCCTATGGAGCACAAGTTATTATCCCCAGTTTTCTTCCTAATCTACTATAATTTTTAAAATATATACAAATACACAGAGCAGCCAATTCCTCTCTGACTCAGCACAGAGCCCCAGAGTTCTCATCTCCCTTTGGGAAGGTCCCTTAATTACTGTTTTACTCCTAAGGCCGTATAAATAGCATAGAAATGCAGAAAGACTTGTCTCCAGCCTGTTTATATCCAGATGCCACTTCTCCCTGAGAGGCTGAACGAACCCCCCTGGGATTGCACAGAGCTATATTATAAATGGTGTAAAACCCTGTGTTTGCTCTCTACATGGGATGTTGCTGCAGATGCTGGGGTGAGAGAGGTGTGGGACATGGCTACCTGACGAGGATTCCTAGGAAAGACACTTCTATCTCACAGTTCACAGGTACACATCTCTTGCTGAGGAGCTCACCTGCTCGACAAACCCACTGTGATGTGGGTGTAATGGGATAGAGAATAGATCTGTGGTCCTTTCTGCTCTGCACAGCCATTAAATATCTGCTCGCCACAGGGGTGAGTTTGCTCCTGTATCACTGTCCAAAATGCCATTCCTTTCTGTGGACACCCAGCTGCCCCTGCCGCTGGCCTCATGACCTGAGGAGGATGTATTTTAGTGGCACAGTGGATCCTTCACAATGAGAGGTGTTAGTAGATGTACAATATAAGGCCAAAATAGGAGGCTATGCCCTATATTTTGCTCAGGCCCCACTGAGGCAAAATTCCCCGTGGAATAAGAACTGAGTAAAGACCTCAGGAGCCAGATATATCTTAATGCACAGACACTATCACCTCTTTCTCTTACATTTCAGGGCTCTGGCTGTTTACGGGGGGAAGGGAGGAGTTACCTTAATTTTATCTGCTGGAAAGCATGGAGGTGCTAGGGCTCCTCACTGGAATAACTATAAGAATTTTTCAACATGGGCAAGACATCTTCCTGCCTAGTTTCACTCAAAATGTTGGCTGAATTGTTATTCCTGAAATTTTCAAAACACAATTCATCCAGAAACAGGCACCCAGCATTGCAAATATGTGTCCAAATGGTTAGAGTTTGGCAAACGTATAAACCACTGAAAATGAGGTCTCCTAATGGAAGGTGTCAGACAGCCTTAACTAAGGGGGCCCCCAGAACCACCTACAATGGCCAATCAGTTGGTGAATCCCATTCAGATAAGCTGTTTGCTACAACCATGTTGGTGGCAAGGAGCCCCACAGGCCAAATATGAAGTATTTTGACAACTTTATTTTCTCAATTTTATATGTTCAGATTTTCATTGTAATGGATGTTCCCTTCTTTGTGTGCTGTGAAACAGAGTAAATAAAAATGCCTGATCTACTTTGTTGATAGATTCATATGATTTAAGGTCAGAAGGGACCATCTGATCATCCAGCCTGACTTCCTGTGTAACACCAGTCATTAAATTTTGCACATTTACCCCTGATTCAGGCTTCATAACGTGTGTGACTAAGGCCTATTCCACTCTAGGATTTTACATTATAGAATTATAGAGCCATGAGGATAGAAACATGCAAGCATCAGCCAGTCTGACCCCCTGCCAAGATGCAGGATGTGTTTTGTATTTAAACCATCCCAGAGATTTGGATGTCCCGCCACCTTTGGCTTCCACAACCTCCCAGGGCATCTTTTTCATTGTCCTCCTGGTCTTACAGTTAGGAAGTTTTTTCTCAGATATAATCAAAATTTGCTATGCTGGAGTTTGAACCCACTGCCTGTTGTCCTGTGCTCTGCAGCAAGAGATAATAACATTCCTCCATCTTTCTTATCGCAGGCTTTCAAGTATCTGAAGATGGCTCCCTTGTTCCACTCACTCTTCTCTTTTCCAAACCAAACACAAATGGTTGCTTCGGCCCTTGCTTTCATGGCTTGTCTTCTATCCCTTTGATCATCATTGTCGCTTGCCTCTGGATCCTTTCCAGTTTCTCTACGTTCTTCCTATACATCAGTGACCCAAACTAGACTTAATACTCCAGCTAAGGCCTAATCAGTGCCAAGTAGATGAGTACTATCACCTGCCATGATTTGCATGTTATGCATTCATTCATACAACCTAACATTGCATTTTCCTTTTTGAAAATATCCACACTCCGAAGAGATGTACCTGTGTCAACCTAACCCTGGTGTAGCCGGTATTAGGTCAATGGAAGAATTCTTCTATCGACCTATTTACCACCTCTTGGGGAGGTGGATTAACTGCGCTGGTGGGAGAACCCCTGCTGTCGGTGTAAGTAGTGTCTACCTTGAAGCTCCATGGTAGCACTATCGTAACATTTTAAGTGTAGACAAGCCCTCAAGCAGATCTTCCAGGAAAAGCATCCAGTCTGGATCTGTAGCCATGTGGAGTTAGAGAATCCACCACTTCCCTTCTCAGTGTGTTGCAAACTTTAATCATTTTGAGTGTTAAAAACTTGGCCCTTATTTCCAACTGGAATTTGTCTGGCTTCAGTTTCCAGTGATTGGGTGCTGTTTTGCCTTTCTTCACTAGGTTAAAGAAGCACGTCATTGGTATTTAAGATGAATAAATGAAGATCTAATCATTTTTGTGGCTGTTTTCTGTGCCTTCTCCAGTTTTTCAACATTTTTTCTGAAATGTGGATCCCGGGACTGGATGCCAGTCAGTTTCACCAATACCATGTGCAGATGTAAAATCCTCCACCTGCTCCAATGTATTGCTCCCCTGTTTATGCATCCAAGGATCACCTCTGTGCTTTTGGCCAGAGCATCACACTGGGAGCTCATGATGAGTTGGGTGTCTACGGTGACCTGAAATTCTTTTCAAGTGTCCTGCAATCCCATGTCTGTGGGTCGAGCCTGCTTTCCCTGTTCCAAGAGTATCCCTTTGTATTTGTCTGTATTAAAACATTGTGTTTGCATGGGCCCAGCTCAGCAAATATTCCGGATCAATCAGAGTGCCTCCCTTGCCTCCTCTTTGTAACCAATCTGCCAATCTTTGGGTTGTCCACAAATTTTATCTGAGGTGATATTCTATTTGCTTCCAGATCATTGATGAACATACTGAATAGTATTGGGCCAAAAACGGAACCCTGAAGAACCTCATAAAAACACCCCCATTCAGTGGCAATGGCCCATTGACAACTGCTTTCTGAGATCTCTCAGTTAGCCAGTTTTTAGTCCTCTTTACCTGTGCTCTACTGGTATTGTATACTGTGCATTTTTTTAATCTTATTTTTTTCCCTTACTGAAACAAATGCCTCAGAGAAATCAAGCGCTATTGCATCTGCTTGGTTCCCAGGATCAATCAAAAGTGCACTCTCATTTCAGGATGAAATTGGGTTTATCTGACAAGACATGTTTTCCATAAACCATGTTGTTGACAGGCATTAATTACACTCCTAAGATTTTTTTGTTTAACTAATCCCAGACCAGCTTTTCCATTCTTTCTTATTTTGTAAATCTTTTTTTTAAACCTTCCCCTTTTTACTGAGTACCTGACGTTTAACACAGAACTGTCCTGGGTTTGCCTCCCCCCCACCCTGTCTTTGGGATTTTTTGGCTCTCCAGCTGCTCACCATTTACGTCTGGTCCCGAGTGAGATGTGCTCTTGATCAGCCAGTCGTAACTCGGGTGTTTGGAACTCTACGATTCAGTTGTAGATGCTGTTTGTCGCCATCCTTGTCTTCTAATGGACTGGAAAGTATTTCATCACCTCATGTGATACGAGTATCTTATACTGCTTCTCTCCAAATGCAGAACACAACTGTCTCTTGACCACCTCTCCTTTGGGGAAATTAGCTCTTTTGAAACACTCTCTATAGATATTCCTGGTTGGGAACTGTTCTGGTTTTGTCCATTTAAATTTCATCAGTTCTTTCTTCATTTTGCTCTCCTCTATCATATGCCCCCTTCTTTGTCTCTTCTCTAAACTAAACAGTCCCAGACTTTTCAGTCTGTCAGCGTATGGCAGCCACTCCCATTCTCACAGCCTGTCTCTGAAATCCCCTTTCTATCTGCTACATCCTTTACAGAGACTGAGTGTCCACAGCTCAGCGCGTGTCCAGAGCAGGTTATTCTCCATCCCTTAGACATCCAGACATTATCTTTCTTTTGGCCATGGCTGTGAATGAGCAACTGTTTCCATGGAGCTCCTCTCAATGACGCGCAGGTCTTTTTGCCTGAATTTGTTTCTAGTTGGATTTGATTCTAGTTTTTTTCCCTCTGGTACATGTTTTGTCAAAGCTTTGTTTCTTTTCCACTCTTACATTTTGAGCAACTGGGGAACTCCCTGCAGCATGGACTCCTAGCATGGCTTTTATTGCATTAAGGAACACTGATGAATAGCCAGTTTCCACACTCATGTTTCCCACCGGTGCCTCTTAAGGTTCCCCATGCCAAGTTATGTAGGAATTCCTGATGCACAGAACACCATAAAATATGGAATTGGCATTAGTATGGTCAGTTGTTCATGATTTATTTCTCTGAATAGTGAAAATGTCATTTTTTAATTTGTGGAGAGTGAAAAATCTGCCTTGGCCTGAGAACAGCTTCCAGGAGTCCATGTAGTGTCTAATATTAACCTTGTCTCTCCATCCAGGCATTTGTACTGTGACCATCACCCTAGAACCTTGGCACATAGAGGAAGTCAGGGGAAAGTACGGTACATGCAAGAGACACCATTCTGCCTCAGAGCTGGACACGTTCTCCCCTACTCCATGTCAGATTCCAACACAACTGACTTCACCAACTCCTCTAATTTCATCCTGCTGGGCATTCCTGGCCTGGAGACAGCCCATATCTGGATCTCCATCCCCTTCTGCACCATGTACGCCATAGCCATCTTGGGGAACTTCACCATCCTGTTCGTCGTGAAAATGGAGCAGAGCCTCCATGCCCCCATGTACTATTTCCTCATGCATGCTGGCCATCACCGACTTGGTCCTATCCACGTCCATCCTGCCCAAATGCTGAGCATCTTCTGGTTCAATTCCAGGGAGATCGAGATCAGTGCCTGCCTCGCCCAGATGTACTTCATTCACTGCTTCTCGGTAATAGAGTCTGGGATCCTCATGGCTATGGCTTTTTAATCACTATGTGGCCATCTGTGATCCCCTCAGACATTCCACCACCCTGGCAAACCCCATGGTGGTGAAGATTGGACTGGCCGTGGCACTGCGTGGCAGCATGCTTATACTACTCTATCCTCTCCTGACAAAGCAATGGCCATATTGCAAAAACCAACATCATCCCCGACACACACTGCATGCACATAGCCGTGGTGAAGCTGGCTTGCTCCGATACCCACATCAGTAGTTACTATGGCCTCTTTGTGCTATTCTGCGTAAAAGTGTCTGGATATGATTTGTATTGCCGTGTCCTATACCCAGATCCTCAGGGCCATCTTCAGCCTCCCCACACAGGACGCCCGGCTCAAGGCTTTTGGGACCTGCAGCTCCCACCTCTGTTCCATCTTAGCCTTTTCATCCAGCTCTCTTCTCCTCCCTTACGTACCGGTTTGGCAAGAAAGTGGCCCTGCATTTCCGTGTTCTCATTGGCAATGTGAACCTCCTGGTGCCCCCCACGTTAAACCCCATCATCTACGGTGTGAGGACCAAACAGATCCGGGACAGTCTGCTCCAGCTCTTTACTCATAAAAGGACCTAAAGTTTTCTCCTGGTGCTCTGGCTCTCAGATTGAGATCTAAGAAGAGCTGGCTGGAGACATGCTGTCATAAACAGATAAGAAAAGTTAATAGCACAGAAGTACTTTATATCTCTTTGACTATAAAGGGTGAACAAGTCCAGTGAGCCTGGCTGTCACCTGACCAGAGGACCATTCAGGAGACAGGATACTTTCAAATCTTGAGGGAGGGAAGTTTCTGTGTGTGCTGTTAGAATTTGGTGGTTGTTCACTCTGGGGCCTCAGAGTGACCAGACATGCAACCAGGTTTCTCTCCAATCTCTCCAATACAAGCTCTTATAAGTTCAGAATAGTGAGTACTAGATAGATAAAGCGAGTTAGGCTTATGGTTGTTTTCTTTATTTGCAAATGTGTGTTTGGTTGGAAGGAGTTCAAATTGGTATTTTGCTGAAAAGATTTTAATTTGTACTTGTAATACTTAGGCGGGGAGGTTATTCCCAGTGCCTATAGCTGAAAGACCCTGTACCTATTCCATCTTAAATTACAAGATCATTTTTACTATTTTTCTCTCTTTAATTAAAAGTTTCTTGTTTAAGAACTTAATTGTTTTCTTTTATTCTGGTGAGACCCCAGGGGACTGGGTCTGGAATTCACCAGGGAATTGGTGGGGAGAAAGGAGGGAAGGGAGAGAGAGGTTAATTTCTCTCTGTGTTAGGATTACTTTCTCTCTCAGGAAGAGTCTGGGAGGGGGAAAGAGAAGGAGGGGAGAAGGTGAATTTTCCTCTCTGTTTCAAGATTCAAGGAGTTTGAATCACAGTGATTTTCCAGGGTAACCCAGGGAGGGGAAGCCTGGGAGAGGCAACGGTGAGGGAAAGGGTTACTTTCCTTGTGTTAAGATCCAGAGGGTCTGGGTCTTGGGGGTCCCTGGGCCAGGTTTTGGGGGGACTAGAGTGTACCAGGCACTGGAATTCCTGGTTGGTGGCAGCACTACAGGATCTAAGCTGGTGATTAAGCTTAGAGGAATTCATGCTGGTACCCCCATCTTTTGGACGCTAAGGTTCAGAGTGGGGAATTGTACCATGACACATGCTGTTGGGCCCTCTTCCCTGAATCACTTGCTGGCCAGTCAAAGAGACATTAAAGACTTCCTTGACCCTAATGTGCTGTGTCAACGTGACAGACTGGGGAATCGTTCTGTGTATAACACTTAACATAGGGTTCCCATCTTTCTAATTGCTTTTTACTGGACCCCTGAGGGCCCGTGCCCTGCCCTGCCTATTCCCCCAAGGCCCTGCTCCTTTTCCACTTCTTCCAATAAGGCCCTGCCTCTGTTCTACCTTTCCTCCAAAGCCACCCTTGTTGCTCACTGCTCTTCTCCCCCATCTCCAGCCACTCACTGGATCATCTCCACCTCCCTGCCTCCAGCCCCCAGCTGGTCTCCCTTTGCAGCCTGACAAGTAGCCTGCAGTGGATGCAGCACTGGGGCCTTCAGGAACAGAGAATGGAACAGAGAAGCTACCCACTTCTGTTTCCTGCCCAGTAAAGCTGACCAGATGGTGACAACCAGCCTTAAGGATAACCTGTAATATGAATGGACAGTGCTGTGTAGTAACTAATTACAATATATTTACATATAAAGGCCTCAGTCGTAGTGTCACTACTCCAAATTTCTGTTTTACTTCTCATACACATAGCCCTGTGGGACACACTGTCACAACCCCTATCCCAGTATTTCAAAACACTCAGCCTACTGCTAATGATGAGAGAGGTGGTCACTGGAATTGCCCTAATGGAAGCGTGTTTCTATCTGTGTCATCAAAGTAAAAGGGCCAGAGTACACCAGCAGCCTGGAAAAACATGGTGACACTTGGATATAAGTTGGTGCCATATGTACACATACATACTATACATATAGGCCCATACACACTACAAATATATGCCATAGCCATATAATTCATATATATTAATTATTCGGAAGTGCCTCTAAGGATCAATCATAATATTACATTCCTCAGTCATGGTACTGGGCCTCACATTCCCAGGCCCATCATAAGGGCCTAAAAAATAATTGGATAATAAAATCTGTCTCTCAGTCGTACGAGGGAATGTGCAGACTAAACAGACAGATGGGGCATGAGTGTATGGATGGTAAAATAAGGTGACCACATAACAGTGTTTAGCCCACTGGGGTTATCTTTAGTCCATGCATTATGCTTTTCCGGGACGATGGGTAAACATCCTCCCCATAAAAAAGACAAAAAGTGGGGAATGTAGTAAGTGAAGGCCCTGATAAAGGCCCAGTATGAGGCCTGATGCCTGAACTAAAGTAATGGTCAAGACTTTGCTAACATAAAGCAAAGTGAAGCTGTGAGCCAGAGGCAGGCCCTGCTCACAGAAGCTGGCAAGGAAAGGGCTGATTCTGCAAGAAGATACGTACCTAAAAGGTCCTGAACACTAGAGATCAAAACATTCACATACTTGCACATTCCACACAGATAACAAGGAACAGACTGACCCATCCCAAGGACAGGGGCAAAAGGGTAATATGATGGATAGAGTTGTTTTGATCGAACCAACATGTACAAGGTGAGAGGCGGCACCTTATTACCTAGAGGGGTTGTACCTTGCTGTGTAGAGGGGCTGCACCTCAATACGTCAGGAGTGATGTGTAACTTGTTTGTATCTGTGTATAAAAATGTATCCCTGGGGCGATGTCTTTGTCCGGCCTAGGGGGCAGTGGAAAGTCCCGCCACTAACTGAGCCGAGTCCATTGCCAAGAGGCACTCTCTCGTAGGATGCCCTGTAGAGTAACAATCTCAGAGGGAACTGCAATTGTGTCCGAGTGCAATAAACCTGGCCGACGTGCCTTCGTATCTTACAAGACTCAGTGGTCATTGGGGGTTCTCTTTGGGTCTGCTGTGTCAGCTATCTGCGCAGAGCTGGGGCAGCACACAGAGGGAACACGCGCACGCAGCCGAGTGATACCAACAGAGAGAGAGCAGAGCCCCACCACACCGGTAGCATCTGACAACAATCCCTAGTTTTCTTCGTAATCAACTATAATTTTAAATATACACAAATACACAGAGCAGTCAATTCCTCTCTGACTCAGCACAGAGCCCCAGAGTTCTCATCTCCCTTTGGGAAGGTCCCTTAATTACTGTTTACTTTAAAGCTGGATAAAAAACACAGAAGCGCAGACATGGAAAGAAAGACATTGGCTAGAGTGTCTCTGGTATCCGGCCTGTTGCATCCAGATGCCGCTTCTCCTCTAGAGGCTGAGCGAACCCCACTGGGATTGCACAGAGTTATATAATAAACGGTGCCACACCCTGTTTTTATTTTGTTGACGCAGCTGCTGGGGTGAGAGAGGTGTGGGACATGACTACCAGACTGGGATTCCCAGGGAAGACACTTCCACTTCAAAATTCACAGGTACCCTTCTCTAGCTGAGGAGCTCACCTGCTGGACAAACCAAGAGCACCATGGGTATGAGTGGGATAGAGAATAGGTCTATTGTCCTTTATGCTCTGCACAGCCACTAAACATCTGCTCGCCACAGGGGTGAGTTTTGCTCCAGTATCACTGTCCAAATGACATTCCTTTCTGTGGATACCTACCCGCCCCTGCCAATGGCCTCACGCCTGAGGTGGCTGTATTTGATTGGCACAGTGGATGCTTCACGATGAAAGGTATTAGTAGATGTACAATACAAGGCCAAATTTGGAGGTCACACCCTGTATTTTGCTCAGGCCCCACTGAAACAAAATTTCCCTTGGAGTAAGAACTGAGTAAAGACCTCAGGAGCCAGCTGTGTGTTAATGCACAGACACTGCCAATTCCTCTCCCCTTGCATCTCGGGCTCTGGCTGTTAACTGGGTTGAGGGTGGGGGGAGGGAGTCGTTACCTGACTTTTATATGCTGCAAATCATTTAGGTGGAAGGGCACTTCACTGGAATAATTATAGGAATTTTTCAACATGGACAAGACATATTCCTCTCCTAGCTTCATTGGAGAAGTCAGCTGAACTGTTATGTCTTGTGTTCTGCTTTGTATTGTTTCCAATCACAATTAAGCCGGAAGCAGACACTCAGCATTGCAAATATAAAGTCCAAACAGTTAAAATTTGGCAAAACTTATAAACAATAGAAAAATGAGATCTCTCAACTGAAGGGGTCAGACAGCCTTAAATAAAGGTGCCAGCAGAACTACCTACAATGGCCAATCCACTTGTGAGTCCCATTCAGCTAAGCTGTTTGCTCCAGTAATGTCATTGGAACGGAGTACCAGAGGCCAAATAAGTATAATGTAAACTATTTTCTTTTATCGGTGTTAAATATTCAGATTTTCAATGTAATTAAATGTTCAGATTGTTCGTGTTTTGTGAAACATAGTAGATACAAATGCCTGATCTACTTTCTTTGTCATAGATTCATATGATTTAAGGTCAGAAGGGCCCATTTGATCATCCAGCCTGACATCCTGTATAACACAGGGCCATTCAATTTTACATAATTACCCCGAATCAAACTTCATAACTTGTATGTGACTAAGATCTGTTTCACTCTAGGATTTTACATTATAGAACCATAGAGCTATGGGGTTAGAAAGGAATGAAAGGGTGGGCTAGTCTGACCCCTTGCCAAGATGTAGGATGTGTTGTGTCTAAATCATCCCAAAGAGACTGGCGTCCCACCACCTTTGGGATATCTCCAGCGAAAGAGCTTCCACAACCTCACAAGCGTCTGTTCCATTGTCCTCCTGTTCTTAAAGTTAGGAAGTTTTTTTCCTCAGATATTATCTAAATCTTCTGTGCTAGAGTTTGAACCCACTGCCTGTTGTCCTGTGCTCTGCAGCAAGACAGAATAACATTCCTCCGTCTTTCTTATTGCAGCCTTTCAAGTATCCAAAGACGGCTCCCATCTCTCCCTCAATCTCCTCTTTTCCAAACCAAACACAAATGGTTGCTTCAGCCCTTGCTCATCTGGCTTGCCTTTTATCCCTTTGATCATCGTTGTCGCTTGCCTCTGGATCCTTTCCAGATTCTCTTCATCCTTCCTATACATCGGTGACCCAAACTAGACTCAATACTCCAGCTGAGGCCTAACCAGTGCCTAATAGTTGAGTACTATCACCTCCCATGATTTCCATTTCCCTTTTCTGAAAAAATCAACACCCCTGAAAAATGTAGCTATATCAATCTAACCCTGGTGTAGAAGGCATTAGGTTCAACAGAAGAATTCTTCAATGGACTTAGCTTCCCCTCTTGGGGAGATGGATTAACAACTTTGACAGGAGAACCTCTGCTGTCCGTATAAGTAGTGTCAACATTGAAGCACTCGAGCAGGACATTGTAGCTTTTAAGTGTAGATGAGTCCTTAATCAGATCTTCCAGAAAAGCATCCAGTCTGGATTCTGCTGGCATGGGGAGTTGGAGAACCCACCACTTCTCTTCGCAGTGTGTTGCAAATGTTAATCGTCCAGAGTGTAATCATTTAGCCCTTATTTCCAACTGTAATATTTTTGGCTTCAGATTCCAGTGATTGGGTCTTGCTTTGCTTTCGTCAGCAGATTAAAGAGTATGTTATTGATATTTAAGATGAATAAATGAAGCTCCTTAAGTCACTCTCTCTGACTGGCATTTTCTCCAGTCTCTAATAATTTTGTGGCTCTTTCTGCACCCTCTCCAATTTTTCAACATCATTTCTGAAATGTGGAACCTGGGAGTGGAACAGTCAGTGCAGAGTAAAATCCTTCTCTTGCTCCAACTCACCACTCCCCTGTTTATGTATCCAAGGATCTCATCAGTGCTTTTGGCAACACCATCAAGCTGGGAGCTCACAATGAATTGGGTGTCTACAATGACCCCTAAACCCTTTCCACGGTCCCTGTGTCCCATAATGCAGTGCCCTGGTCTGTGGATCAGACTGCATTCCATGTTCCAAGAGGATCTCTTTGCATTTGTCTGTATTAAAATATTTTGTTTCCATGGCCCCAGCTCACCAAATGGTTCCAGGTCAATCAATGTGCCTGCCCCAGCCTCCTCTTTGTAACCAATCTGCCAATCTTTAGGTCATCAGTAAAGTTTATCTGTAGTGTTTTTCTATTTGCTTTCAGATCATTGATGAAAATATTGAATAGTGTTGGGGCAAAAATGGATCCCTGTAGAACCTCATAAAACACCTCCATCCACTGACAATGGCCCATTGACAACTGTTTTCTAAGATCTTTCAGTTAGCCAGTTTTTAGTCCACTTTACATGTGCTCTACTGATATTGTATAGTGTGCATTTTTTATCTGAATTTTTCCACCTAATGAAACAAACGCCTCAGAGAAATCAAAGTGTATTGCATCTGCTTGGTTCCCTTGATTGATCAAAAGTGTGTTCTCATTTCAGGATAAAATCGGGTTTATCTGACAAGACATGTTTCCATACACCATGTTGTTGACTGGCATTAATTATATTCCTATGTTTTTTAACTAATCCCAGCCCAGCTTTTCCATTCTTGCTTAATTTTGTAAAATCTTTTTTTAAACTTTCTCTTTTTTAACTGAATATTTTACATTTAACCCAGATCTGTCCTGTTCTCCCCCCCCCACTTTTCTTTTCCTTTTATCTCTCCGGCTGCCTCACCGTGTACCTCTGGTCCCGAGTGAGATGTGCTCTTGATCAGCCAGTCGTAACTCGGGTGTTTGGAACTCTACGATTCAGTTGTAGATCTGTTTGTCACCATCCTTGTCTTCTAATGGACTGGAAACTATTTTATCATCTTACGTGATGTATGTTTCTCATTCTGCTTCTTTCCGAATGCAGAACACAATTATATATTGAAGGTATCTACCTTTCCTGCAAAATTAATAAACTTTGTTTCTCCCTCAAAGAATTGAGCTAAACCTTTTCTAGGATTTCTTTTGTTCTCAATATACTTTAATAACCTTCTTTTTGTGATCCTTAGAACTGGGAATCATGGATTTTTCTATAATGTTTTTAGCATCCCTTATGATTTTCATAAATTCCAATTTGTATTATTTGCTCTCTCTATTTTCCTTTTTCCCTATTTGTTAAATATTCCTTCCCATCCCATCCCCCAAGTTGCTGCCTTCACTTTGTCAGTAAACTGGATTTTCGTCCAAAGTTCTCTACTTTCTGGACTAGTGGCTTTTTGCCAGTCTAATTAAATGTTCTACAAGAAATCACACTTTTCCTTCTCTTTTTTTCTCTTCAAATGTTTCCTCCCCATCAGTTTTATTGACCTTTTACCTTTGCTTTGGGAAATTAACCTGTAGCAGGGTGGTCACCTGGGACCTTTTCCCAGCCACAGCCCTCTCCAGGGCTGCCCTGGGAGCCAAGAGTAAAAGCAGCCCTGGAGAGGGCTGTGGCTGGGAAAAGGAGTGAAAGTGCCTGTGTAGCTGACCACAGGTGAGGCAGCTCAATTAGGGCTCAGCTGGCTCTGGTAAGAGGGCTGGGGACCAGGAGCTGGAAGAGTCTCACTCTAGCCCTGGCATGGGAAAGGGATAGCTGCCTGGGACTGAGGAACCTGAATCGGAGCAGTACAGGGGAAATGGGCAAAGGGAGCTGGGGAGCTCCAGCCTGGTAAACCTCCAGGCTGCAGGCTTTGGTGAACACCTACAAAGGTACTGGGGTTACAGAGATTGCAGCTTGGGACTAGGCAGAGGCATCTGGTCCAGCCCTCTTGCCAATGATGAGTGGCCATGACAGACTTAACTCTGCCCCAGTGAGCGGGGGCTAGATGATGAGTGGCAGTAGCCACTGAGGCAAGTGGGCATAGAGGGTTGGAGGTTCCCTTGGGAGGGGAGACCCAGAATGTGGGGGCATTGCCAGGGGGCAGGACCCCAAGGTAAAGAGGCAGATGGGTCCAGAAGGGACACGGGGGCCAGATTCCAGGAGGAGGCGCTCCATATGCTGGAGAGCTAATTCCCGAGATGACGAGCAGAAGGTGCCACGCTGGTGAGTCATCTTCCTCGCTGCATATACCCTTTTGAAACACTAAGCATCTATAGATATAACTGGCTGGGAACGGATCTGTGTTTGTCCATTGGAATGTCACCAGTTCCATTTTTTATTTTCCTCTCCTCTATCATATACCCTCTTACTGGTCTCTTCTCTAAACTAAACAGGCCCAGACTTCACAGTCCTGTTGGCAGCCTCTCCCATTCTCAGAGCCTGTCTCAGAAATCCCCTTTCTATCGGCTTTATCCTTTATAGAGACTGAATGTCCACAACTGAGTGTGTGTCAGAGCAGATTATTCTCCATCCCATTCCTTAGACATCTGAACATTCTCTTTGTTTTGACCACTGCTAAGAATGAGCCGAGCTGCCATCAGTGGCGACCAGGTCTGTCCCATAGTGTGAGTTCTAGTGGAGATATTTCCCTCCGGTACATGTTTTATCAAAGCTTTGTTTCTTTTTCACCCCTCATAACAACCCCCCCCCATAGTGTGTGTAGTGTCTCATATTAACATTGTCTCTCCATCCAGGCATTCGTACTGCGACCATCACCCTAGAGCCTGAGAACATTAAGGAAATCAGAGGAACGTATAGTACGGGCAGGAGACTCCATTCTCCCTCAGTGTTGGACACCTTCTCTCCTACTCCATGTCAGATTCCAACACAACTGACTTCACCAACCCCTCCACTTTCATCCTGCTGGGCATTCCTGGCCTGGAGGCAGCCCATGTGTGGATCTCCATCCCTTCTGCACCATGTACGTCATAGCTGTCTTGGGAAACTTCATCATCCTGTTCATCGTGAAGAGGGAACCAAGTCTCCATGGGGCCCATGAACTATTTCCTCTGCATGCTGGCTGTCACTGACCTCATCCTGTCCACATCCACCCTGCATAAAATGCTAGCGATCTTCTGGTTCAATTCCAGGGGAGATCGATTTCAGTGCTTGCCTCACCCAGCTGTACTTCATTCACTGCTTCTCAGCGATGGAATCTGGGATCTTTGTGGCCATGGCTTTTGATCGCTATGTGGCCATCTGCCATCCCCTGAGCCATTCCATCACCCTGACAAAACCCGTGGTGGCTAAGATTGGCCTGGCCGTGGTGCTGCGTGGCATCATGCTCATACTGCCCTATCCCTTACTGGCGAGGCAGTGGCCATATTGCAAAAGCAACATCATCCCCGGACATACACTGCACGCACATAGCAGTGGTGAAGCTGGCTTGCGCCGACACCCACATCACTAATTACTACTGCCTCTTTGTGCTATTCTGCATCAGGGGTCTGGATATGTTTTTTATTGCTGTGTCCTATACCCAGATCCTCAGGCCATCTTCAGCCTCCCAGACAGGACGCCCGGCTCAAGACTTTTGGGACCTGCAGCTCTCACCTCTGTTCCATTTTAGCCTTTTACATCCCAGCTCTCTTCTCCTCCTCACATACCGATTTGGCCACAATGTGGCCCTGCATTTCCATGTTCTCATTGGCAACGTTAGCCTCCTGGTGCCACCCATGCTAAACCCCATCATCTACGGGTGTGAGGACCAAACAGATCCAGGACAGGCTGCTCTGGTTCCTTTCTCATAAAGACATCTGAATTGTAATCCTGGTGCTCTAACTGTCAGACCAAACTGCGTTCAGAGCTGGCTGGTGAGATAGGCCTGGGCCCACTTCCCTGAATCACTTACTAGACTGTCAAAAGTGACATTGAATCCTTTCCTGGCCTTACTGTGCTGTGTCAACGCGACAGACTGGGGAATCGGTCTGTGTACAACTAACATAGGGTTCCCATCCTTCCAACTGCATTTAACTGGACCCCTGAGGGCCATGCCCTGCCCTGCCTATTTCCCCAAGGCCCTGCCCCCTTTTAATTCTACCAGCAAGGGCCCTGCCTCTGTTCTGCCTTTTTCTTCCAAAGTCCACCCTTGTCGCTCACTGCTCTTCTCCCCATCCCCAACCTCTCACTGGATTCATCTCCACCTCTCTGCCCCCAGCCCCCAGCCCCCAGCTGGTCTCTCTCTGCCCGAGTCTGAGAAAGGAGCTGCTGCAGTCTGACAAGTAGCCTGCAGTGGATTGCAGCACTGGGGCCAACAGGACAATCAGGAGCAGAGCTGGAGTCCAGGAAGCTGTATAAAGCAACTGAGGGTTGAGTACAGGGTTATGTGGCAGGTTGTGCAAGGCTGTGCATCATACAGCTTGTGACCCCTAAGTCTCAGCAGAGTCCCGAGGGCAGAGACCATTGTGTGACTTATTGTTTTAGCTTTCAGCTTCCTCTCTTTCCTCCTGACTGAGGGTCTCTAGCAGGCAGGGTCCCTGCAATGGAATGGGCTGGGAGCCAGGCTCTCAATAATGCTTCATAGAAATATGCTTAGAAGTATAAATATGACATATCTGGAATATGTTTTATACTACATGTGTCCCATAGACCACTTCTGCCAGCATAATTAACCAAGTCCAATGAGTGCCTCCCGCTGATGCACATTTATCGGTCAGGGGTGTGTTTTTCACACCCATGACTCCCAAAAAGTTTACCAACAAAATTGTTAGTGTAGACAAAGCCTGAGTTGCATGCTGATAAAGACATCCACTGCCTCAATTCCTGCACTTTTAAGAAGATTGCAATTTCTGCTGGTCTTCTCTGTCAGCAACCCAGCTGCTTGCATAGATGTATCTCAAAACTCTGCCTGAGTCTCTTCCCAGACTCTGCACCATTACCAGAGAGTTTCAACTGCTTGAGGGCCTTCAATTGCTCCATCTCCAGGATGGCTCCTTTGTTCCTTCACCACAGCCCTGTTATCTCTTCCCTCTCCTCTGGTCTCCCCTCTGTACGAGGGTTTGTCTTGGGAAAGCACGAGGAGGCAATACCACCTTTCGAAGGAAGGAGGCGTAAAGCCTGCCAGTGACAAATTGTCCATACTGCCAGGTGTGAGCCCTGCATGGCTAAGCAGGGGTAGATTCTACCTTAGAGAGTATAGAGTTATGTATCCTTGGAGAGGGTCCAGATAAGGAAACTGGGAAGGAATAGTGGGAGTACAGGAATGTCTTCTCACTGGTCACATGGGAGAGGATGCCCAGGACAGAATGGCTGGTTCAGCATCTCTGTACCCAGGCACTCAGCCTGTGGTTCAGGCTTTGAGAGGGGAACCGTGTAACTGACCTCCCCCTCTCTCGGGGGCAGAGAGAGGGGTAATGAAGGGTACGTCAATCCAGGTCCTAATTTTCAGGAGTTTGTTCCTGACGTGCTTAAAGAAAACTAACCCTGTCTCTTTAGGACAGGAGGTCGATCCTGCTGAAAATGATTATCTATGAAAATGCTAATGACCCATTAGACAGAGAGGAGGAAGTAATTCCATGGATTGGTAAGATATGGAAGGCAGCTGTGAAAGAGCTGCTGAGATGTCATAAACAGATAGCTAAGGGTTAATGTTCTTTTACCTGTAAAGGGTTAACACAGGGAACCAAACACCTGACCAGAGGACCAATCAGGAAACAAGACTTTTTCAATCTGGGTGGAGGGAAGTTTTGGGTGTGAGTTCTTTGTTCTTTGTCTTGTGTCTGTGCCCTCTCAGCTCTAAGAGTGATTTTTCTATCTCCTGGCTTTCTAATCTTCTGTTTCCAAGTTGTAAGTACAAAGATAATAAGACAATAGGTTTATATGTTTTCTTTTGTATTTACATGTGTGTAGTTGCTGGAATGTTTTAAATTGTATTCTTTTTGAATAAGGCTGTTTATTCATTTTCTTTAAGCAATTGATCCTGTATATTGTCTACTTGATACAGAGCCTATTTTTTAATGTCCTTTTTTCTTTCTTTTTATATAAAGCTTTCTTTTTAAGACCTGTTGGAGTTTTTTCTTTAGTGGGGACTCCAGGGAATTGAGTCTGCAGCTCACCAGGGAATTGGTCTGTCTGCTATCTACGAAGCCATCCTAGGCATTTACAGAGCATCTGACCCTAGGGAGGCCTAGGCACTATCCCAAGTTTTCTTCGTAATCAACTATAATTTTTAAATATACACAAATGCACAGAGCAGCCAATTCCTCTCTGACTCAGCTCAAAGCCCAAGAGTTCTCAATCTCCCTTTGGAAAGGTCCTTTAATTACTGTTTACTCTTAAAGCTGGACAACAGACACAGCAGCGCAGACATGGAAAGAAAGACATTGGCTAGAGTGTCTCCGGTCTCCGGCCTCTTTGCATCCAGATGACACTTCTCCCCTAGAGGCTGAGCGAACCCCACTGGGATTGCACAGAGCCCTGCATCAGCTCTCAGCGTGGGATGTTGTTGCAGACGCTGGGGGTGAGAGAGGTGTGGGATATGGCTACCTGATGGGGATTCCCAGAAAGACACTTCCACTTCGCAATTCACAGATTCCCATCTCTAGCTGGTGAGTTCACCTGCTGGACAAACCAAGAGCAACATGAGCCTGATGGGATAGAGAATAAGTCTATTGTCCTTAATGATCTGCACAGCCATTAAAAATCCCAGGCCCTTGCCACATGGCTGAGTTTTGACCCGTATCACTGTCCAAAATGTCATTCCTTTCTGTGAACACCAAGCTGCCCCTGCCAATGGCCTCACGGCCTGAGGCAGATGTATTTTAGTGGATCCTTCATGATGAAAGATGTTAGTAGATGGACAGTACAAGGCCAAATTTGGAGGCCATGCCCTGTATTTTGCTCAGGACCCACTAAGGCAAAATTTCCCTTGGAGTAAGAACTGAATAAAGAACTCAGGAGCCAGCTGTGTGTTAATGCACAGACACTGCCCGCTCCCTCCTCTAGCAATTTTAGGTTTTGTCTGTTAAAAGTGTGTGTGTGCGGGGGGAGGGGGGGTCATTACCTGACTTTTATCTGCTGCAAAGAATTGAGGAATAATTATAAGAATTTTTGAACATGGGCAGCACTCTCCTAGCTTCATTTGAGACTTTGGCTGAACTGTTATGCCTGAAACATTGAAAACACAATTCAGCCAGGAGGAGACACCCAGCATTGCAAATGTAAGTCCTAATCGTTACAGTCTGGAAAACTTAAAAAAAAATAAAATGAGATCTCCTAATTGAAGCTCTCAGAGAGCCTTAACTAAGGGGGCCGCCCAGAACCACCTACAATGGCTAAGCTGTTTACTTCAATAATGTCAGTGCTAATGAGTTCCACAGGTCAAACAGGTATTGGGTGTTAAACTTTCAGATTTTCTATGTAACTGAATGTTCCCTTGTTTGTGTGTTGTGAAACAGAGTAAATACAAATGCCTGATTTACTTTCTTTGCTGAAAGATTCATATAATTTAAGGTCAGAAGGGGCGATTTGATCATCCAGCCTGATGTCCTGTATAACACAGGCCACTAAATTTACTCAGTTACCCTTGAGTCGAGCCTTATAACATCTGTGTGACTAAGCCCTGCTCCAATCTAGGATTTTACTTTACAGAATCATAGAGCCATGGAGTTAACCGGCTACCAATATGTAGGATGTGTTGTGTCTAAACCATCCTAGAGAGACTGGCGTCCCGCCACCTTAGGGATACCTCCAGGGGAGGAGCTTACACAACCTCACAAAGTGTCTGTTCCACTGTCCTCCTGTTCTTAAAGTTAGGAAGTTTTTCCTCAGATGTAATTCCTCCATCTTTCTTATCGCAGCCTTTCAAGTATCCAAAGACTGCTCCCATCTCTCCCTCAATCTCGTCTTTTCCAAACCAAACACAAATGGTTGCTTCAGCCCTTGCTCGTATGCCTTGTCCTCTATCCCTTTGATCATCATTGTCGCTTGCCTCTGGATCCTTTCCAATTTCTCTACATCCTTCCTATACATCGGTGACCCAAACTAGACACAATGCTCCAGCTGAGGCCTAACCAGTGCCTGGTAGTTGAGTACTATCACCTCCCATGATTTCCATTTCCCTTTTCTGAAAAATCAACACCCCTGAAAAATGTAGCTATATCAACCTAACCCTGGTGTAGAAGGCATTAGGTCAACAGAAGAATTCTTCAATGGACTTAGCTTCCCCTCTTGGGAGATGGATTAACAACTTTGACAGGAGAACCTCTGCTGTCCATATAAGTAGTGTCAACATTGAAGCACTCGAGCAGGACCATTGTAGCTTTTTTAAGTGTAGATGAGTCCTTAATCAGATCTTCCAGAAAAGCATCCAGTCTGGATCTGCTGGCATGGGGAGTTGGAGAACCCACCACTTCTCTTCGCAGTGTGTTGCAAATGTAATCGTCCAGAGTGGTAATCATTTAGCCCTTATTTCCAACTATAATATTTTTGGCTTCAGATTCAGTGATTGGGTCCTGCTTTTCCTTTCTTCAGTAGATTAAAGAGTATGTTATTGATATTTAAGATGAATAAATGAAGCTCCTTAAGTCACTCTCTCTGCAGATAAAATTTACAGATGACCCAAAGATTGGCAGATTGGTTACAAAAAGGAGGCTGGGGCAGGCACATTGATTGACCTGGAACATATGGTGAGCTGGGGCCATGGAACAAAATATTTTAATACAGACAAATGCAAAGGGATCCTCTTGGAAGAGGGAATGCAGTCTTGATCCACAGACCACGGCACTGCATTATGGGACACAGGGGACCGTGGAAAGAATTTAGGGGTCATTGTAGACACCCAACTCATTGTGAGCTCCCAGCTTGATGCTGTTGCCAAAAGCACTGATGAGATCCTTGGATATATAAACAGGGGAGTGGTGAGTTGGAGCAAGAGAATGATTTTACCTCCACACTGACTGTTTCCACTCCCAGGTTCCACATTTCAGAAATGATGTTGAAAAATTGGAGAGGGTGCGTGTTTTTTATGAGGTTCTGCAGGGATCCGTTTTTGGCCCAACACTATTCAATATTTTTCATCAATGATCTGGAATCAAAGAGAAAAATTAACAATGGCCCATTGACAACTGTTTCCTAAGATCTTTCAGTTAGCCAGTTTTTGGTCCACTTTACATGTGCTCTACTGATATTGCATAGTGTGCATTTCTTATCTGAATTTTTCCACCTACTGAAACAAACGCCTCAGAGAAATCAAAGTGTATTGCATCTGCTTGGTTCCCTTGGTTGATCAAAAGTGTGTTCTCATTTCAGGATAAAATCGGGTTTATCTGACAAGACATGTTTTCCATACACCATGTTGTTGACTGGCATTAATTATATTCCTATGTTTTTTTTAACTAATCCCAGCCCAGCTTTTCCATTCTTTATAATTTTGTAAAATCTTTTTTTTTAAACTTTCCCTTTTTTAATTGAATATTTTACATTTAACCCAGATCTGTCCTGTTCTCCCTCCCCCGTTTTCTTTTCCTTTTGGCTCTCCGGCTGCCTCCACCGTGTACCTCTGGTTCCCAGTGAGATGTGCACTTGATCAGCCAGTCGTAACTCAGGTGTTTGGAAATCTACGATTCAATGTAGATGCTGTTTGTCGCCATCCTTGTCTTCTAATGGACTGGGAAGTATTTTATCATCTTAGGTGATATATGTTTCTCATTCTGCCTTCTTTCCGAATGCAGAACACAATTATATATTGAAGGTATCTACCTTTCCTGCAACATTAACAAACTTTATTTCTCCCTCAAAGAATTGAGCTAAACCTTTTCTAGGATTTCTTTTGTTCTCAAAATACTTTAATAAGTTCCTTTTTGTGATTCTTAAACCTGCAAAACCTGGATTTTTCTATGACGTTTTTAGCATCTCTTATGAATTTTCATAAATTCCAATTTGTATTATTTGCTCTCTATTTTCCCTTTTCCCCATATGTTATATATTTCTAACCATTCTGTTCCCTCTCCCCCGCAATGCCCCGTCCCAATGTTGCCTTCACTTTGTCAGTAAACCAAGTTTTTTGTCCAAAATTCTCTACTTTCTTGATAGTGGAATAGTGAATTTTTGCCAATCTCATAAACTCTTCTTCAAGAACTCCCAATTTTCATTCTCATTTTTAATCTTGAAATTGTTCCTCTCAATCACTTTTATTGATCTTTTGCCTCTCCTTTGGGGAATTAGCCCTTTTTGAAACACTAAGTGAATTGCCTCCTTAGACTGACTTCACACTCTGTAAGACAATTCACATCTTTTCATGTATTTATACGTGCTCCTGTATTTTCCACTCCATGCATTTGATGAAGTAGGTTCTAGCCCATGAAAGCTTAGTCCAAAATGAATTTGTAAGTCTCTGAGGTGCCACAAGGACTCTTTGTTGTTTTTGCAGATATCGTCTAACACAGCTAACGCTCTGAATCTAAGTGTCTATAGATATTACTGGTCGGGAACTGTTCTGTATTTGTCCATTTGAATGTAATCAGTTCCATTCGTTATTTATCTCTCATCTATCATAAGCCCCCTTCTTTGTCTCTTCTCTATGCTCAACACTCTGTCGGCATATGGTGGCCTCTCCCATTCTCTTAGCCTGTCTCAGAAATCCCCGTCTATTGGCTATACACTATATAGAGAACGAGTGTCCACAACGGAGCGCATGTCCAGAGCAGGGTATTCTCCATTCCCCTCCTTGGGCATCTGAACATTGTCTTTGTTTTGGCCACGGCTGCAAATAAGCCACTGTTTCCATGGAGCTGCTGTCAATGATGCTCAGGTGTTTCCCATGAGGTGAGTTCTAATTGGGATGTTTCCCTCTGGTAATGTTTTGTCAAAGCTTTGTTTCTTTTTCACTCTTAGATTTTGAGCGCCATAAAATGTGGACTTGGCATTAGCAGAGTCAGTTGTTAATAATTCATTTATCTGAATAGTGAAAATGTCTTTTTTTCAGTGTGTGAAGAGTGACCAATTTCCTTCACCCATGAGAACAGTCCCCAGTTGTGCATGTAGTGTCTCCTATTAACATTTCCTCTCCATTCAGGCATTGGTACTGTGACCATCACCCTAGAGCCTGGGCACATATACAAATTCAGAGGAAACATACAGTAAATGCAAGAGACACCGTTTCTGCCCGTCAGAGTTGGACACCTTCTCCTTTACTCCATGTCAGATTCTAACACAACCGACTTCACCAACCCCTCCACCTTCATCCTGCTGGGCATTCCTGGCCTGGAGGGGGCTCATGTCTGGATCTCCATCCCCTTCTGTGCCATGTACATCATAGCTGTCTCGGGGATCCTCACCATCCTGTTGATCTTAAAGAGGGAGAGGAGCTTCCATGCCCCCATGTACTATTTCCTTTGCATGCTGGCCATCACCAACCTGGTGTTGTCTACATCCATGCTGCCCAAAATGCTGAGCACCTTCTGGTTCAATTCGAGGGAGATCGATTTCAGTACCTGCCTCACACCAGATGTACTTCATTCACTTGTTCTCGGTGATGGAGTCTGGATCCTCATGGCCATGGGTTTTGATCGCTATGTGGCCATCTGTGATCCTCTCAGACATTGCACTGTCCTGGCATACCACGTGGTGGCCAAGATTGACTTGGCTGTGTGCTGCTTGGTGGCATGATCATACTGCCCTATCTCATCCTGACAAGGCAGTGGCCATATTCTGAAACCAACATCATACCCGATACATACTGTGCACATACAGCTGTGGTGAAGCTGGCTTGCGCTGATCATCAGCATCAGTAGTTATTATGGCCTCTTTGTGCTATTCTTTGTAAAGGGTCTGGATATGTTTTTTGTTGCCTTGTCCTATACCCAGATCCTCAGGGCCATCTTCAGCCTCCTGACAAAGGATGCCTGGCTCAAGACCTTTGGGACCTGCAGCTCCCACCTGTGTTCCATCTTAGCCTTTTTCATTTCAGCTCTCTTCTCCTCCCTCACATACTGATTTGGCCAGAATGTGGCCCTGCATTTCTGAGTTCTCACTGGCAATGTGAACCTCCTGGTGTCCCCCATGATAAACCCCATCATCTACAGGGTGAGGACCAAACAGATCCAGGACAGGCTGCTCTGGCTCTTTATTCATAAAGAGATCTAATGTTTCTCCTTGTGCTCTGGCTCTGAGACTGATCTCCATGCAGAGCTGTCTGGTAAAATGGTGCTGGGCCCTCTTCCCTAAGTTAATTACAGGACAGACAAAGTGACATTGAATCCTTTCCTGGCCTTACTGTGCTGTGTCAGTATGACAGACTGGGGAATAGGTCTGTGTACAGCTCATTAACTCATGGGGTTTCTACCTTTCTTATTGCTTTTAAGCGGAACTCTGAGGCCCTGCCCCCTTTCCAGTGGGACATAGATGACGAAGTGAAACTCAAGACAAACTGCTGCTCAAAGCAGGACCAACCCCCAAATTGCCCTGCCAAGGATTGAACTCACAACACTGGGTTTAGCAGGCCAATGCTCAAACCACTGAGCTATCCCTCCCCTGCTTAGCATTATCTTCCTCAAAGCCCTAGCTTATCTGCTACCTTACCCTGTAGGAGCCTATCTTCTGCCAGTAGCCTGCACAAAGTAACCTGAGAGCTGACACAGCTCCACAGCTAACGAGCTGCTCAGAGTCTTCACTAAGACCTCAATTCTGGTGGGATTCTCCAGTGAGGTGTTCCCTCCCATTTCCCCAGCAGGCCCCATCTATTAGGAATTCTCAGAGCATGCCTCTCTGATGGGGCCCTGTGGGTTGGGAATGTGTGTGTTTTATGTGCGTCCATGTGTGTATGTGTGTATGTGACTCCATGTGTGCATGTGTGTTTGTGTGGCATGTGGGTCCAAGTGTGTGTGCACATCCGTGGGTCTTTTGTGTGTACGTGTGTCTGTGTGTGTGTCTGTTTGCATGTGTGTGCAGGTGTGTATGCACATGTGAGACTGTGTGTATGCTTGCATGTGGGTCAGTGTGTGTGCATCCAAGTGTATGCTTGTGTACGTGTGTCTGTGTGTGTGTCTGTTTGCATGTGTGTCCATGTGTCTGCACCCTCAGAATATCTCAATAGCCCAGTGGTTTAGCATCCTCACCTAGAATGTGGGAGACCCAGATTCAAGTCCCTGCTCTGCTGAATGTTTGTTTGTATAAAGTGATAGCACAAGCTGGAGAGACTGAGTACCCCAGTCAGAATAGCCATTTGTGGGTGCTCAGGGCACTCATGTGGGAGATATGTGTTATGTCTCTGCTCCAAAGCAGGTAGAACATAGATTTTGGATCTGAGTCTCCCACATCTCTCTTGCATCTGTCACTAGAAAATGCTGACCTTTCCTAGGCACCTTTCTCCAGCAGAGGGCTCATAGCTGACAATCCCACATGGAAATAGATACCTCTCTCCAGCCAATCTGCTGAGCTCCTGAACACCCAAATCAATGGGAGTTACGTGCTTAAGGACCATGCAATGGATATTGAGTGCTTGTGAGCCAACATCTAGGGCAAGCCTACCTTATGGGCTCCAGCAAGCCAACATACTGAATAATGCAATCAAAGGAAAAGTACTGGTGAGTCTTCTAAACTCAAGGGCAAAGGGTGTGGGGTGCACAGGTGGCTGACTTAAGGGTGCTGCCAGAGAAGCATCAAGAAATCTCTTCTAAGAATGAAGTGACCAATTTTGATGACTGGTGTGATGTTGCACCCCATAAGGCTTTATGGAAGTATGCTTATGAAGGTAAATATGGCATAACTGCTGTATGTTTTATTCTACATATGCCATGTAACATATCTCTGTAAAGGTTACGATCTACTAAATCTATTCATCCTATTTATATGTATATATCATTTTTGTATTTGAATTATGAATATTGGCTGTATATTGGTTTAATTTTAAATAGCCTTAGTAAGGCATTTGGTCAGTTCAAGGTAGCATGTGAACCATGGCTGCTATCTGTAAGTTCGGAGTCATGCATAGACATGTGACTTGCCCATGTGACTCCAAAACTCCATCTTGTAGCTGGGATTCTACACAGGGGGAGGGAGGGGTGTGCACACACAAGAGAAAGTATGTTTAAATCCCTCGGAGACTCCTCCATTTTGTCTTCAGCTAGCTCCAGAGATAGCCTCTCCACCCTAGAGGATACCTGAAAGAAATTAGAAAAAAGGACAGTAACCATGGGGGTGTGAGTGACTGCTGGACCCAGACTAGAAGGAGGCTAGTCTGTAAAAGAAACTTACTGGAACATCTCTGAGGAGGATGTTTTATCTGTATTCAGTTTTCTTATTGTGTTAGGGATAGACTTGCATGTTTTATTTTAGTTTGCTTGGTAATTCACTTTGTTCTGTCTTTTACTACTTGGAATCACTTAAATCCTACTTTCTATATTTAATAAAATCACTTTTTACCTATTAATAAACTCAGAGTATGTATGGGGAGGAGGGGTGCATATCTCTCTATCAGTGTTATAGAGGATGAACAGTTTTTGAGTTTACCCTGTGTAAGCTTTATACAGGGTTAAACAGATTCTTTGGGTTTGGACTCCACTGGGATTGGGCATCTGCGTGTCAGAGACAGGAACACTTCGTAAGCTGTTTTCAGTTGAGTCTGCAGTTTGTGGGACATGGTTCAGACCTGGGTCTGTGTTTGTAGCCGGCAAGCATGTCTGGCACAACCAGGCAGGGTTCTGGAGCAGTAGCATAGCTAGTGGGGTGCAGGGGAAGCAGATGCTTCCTCTCAGCACATTTTCCCAAAAGCGGCGCCTTAGTTAGGGGTTACCACGGTGCCAGTGGTCGAGGCCCACACTCTGCTCTGAAGCTTGGCGTGCAGGGTTGGCAGAGAGAGGGCAGTGGCAACAGCAAAGGTTACTGGGCATGCTCAGTTCAGGTGAGCTTGCTCAGAACCCCCAAAGTAGGGAATTGGGATCAGGAACTGTTTGTGTCGTTACACCGGCACTGGGCTCCTGCAGGCAAGGGGGAGGGCGGCGTGGCCAGAGGAGCCACGGGGGACCGGCTCGGCGTGGCCGGAGGAGTGAGGGGGGACGCAGCATGGCAGCCCGCAGCACGGCCGGAGGAGCCATGCGGGGGCGGCATGGTCAGAGGAACCATGGGGGACCGGCTCGGCGTGGCCGGAGGAGTGGGGGGGGGTAGAGCATGGCAGCCCACAGCGTGGCCGGAGGAGCCATGGGGGGTGGCAAGGCTAGAGGAGCCATGGCAGGATGGCATGGTCGGAGGACTCATGGGGGGACGGCGCAGCTGGAGGAGTGAGGGGGGGCACAGCATGGCAGCCCGCAGCACGGCCAGAGGAGCCATGGGGGGGCGGCATGGTCGGAGGACTCATGGGGGATGGCGCTGCCGCGGAATGAGGGGAGGCACTGCATGGCAGCCCACAGTGCGGCTGGAGGAGCCATGGGGGGGTGGCAAGGCTGGAGGAGCCATGGGAAGGCGGCACAGCCGGAGAAGCCAGCCAAGCAGGGGGCGCGGAGCAGCCGAGGAAGAGCCAAGGTGGGGCGCCTTTTTGATGTTTGCTCCCCCTGCTCTTAGAACCTGGCTACGCCACTATTCTGGAGTCCCGAGCTGGCAGGAAGGCAGGGGCAGAATTAGTCTTGGCACATCAGTTGGCAGGTCCCAAGGGGTTTCTGTGATCCAACCGTCACACCTTCCAACCCTAATATTCTATGATTCTGTATGAGTCAGCGATGTGCCCTTGTTGCCAAGAAGGCTAACGACACATTGGGCTGCGCTAGTAAGAGCACTGCCAGAAGATCAAGGGAAGCCTTTATTCTATAATGAGATAACAGGCTCTGTGGATATGGGGAAATCGATGGATGTGATTTATCTGACTTGGTAATTAATCCAGCCCACACACTGAAGAAGGTAATTTGGATCTACCTTATCAAATATTTCAGTAATGGAATCCCACTGTGGAAAGGTTATTCAATCATACTATAGGGCATGAGG